>NC_042289.1:920000-975000 GCF_901000725.2 Takifugu rubripes
TCTGGAAACTGCCTGCTCCCTGAATAGGAACTGTCCTCGATGGAAGCTCATCCCAGCATCCACACGCACCATCATCTTCAACCATGGGTGATTTGGAGGTTCTGCTTAAATTTTAAGGGAGTGGGACGACACAACTGTGCCACTTTAAATCAGTTATTATTACCCGAAAAGAGCTCCTGCAAAACTAGGAATGAGCTGAATGTCCCCAGATAGCTCACTGAATATGGCAGTATCTCATCCAGCATGCAGGGATTTCAAAGATCACTCACTGTTGAGGATCCATCACCACCTATCAATCACATGCCATCAGCATATTTGGGTCTGTCCTTCACATTAACTCTGTGGCTAACTGCAGTGTACAGCCTCCTGTTGGGCCAAACAAGACAATTCAGCAAACTATGACAAACTCCTCCATGGTTATAAGGCATTTTTAAGTCATTCATTACTGCATATGTCCAAAACAATCAGGATATCCAAATCAGAGGGGAGACAGCACATCAAGGTGAAAACTGTCATTAACCCTGATGTTGTGTTGAAGGTGTATTCATAATCAGCATGTCGAATATCACGGCTCTCATTTTATACTGTTGTTAGCTTTGTAAGACAGATTGATGGGGAAATACTGAACTCAGTGGGCTGTATCTATCTACTGTCAAACATTTCAATCCTTATCCATGTTGTAACAGATGCAGAAGAGCTTCTAGATCAACTGTCCACTTTTTATGCCACCAAATGCATTTGCTTGCACTTGAACATGTCCATGTAAATCAGATTTGGGGCATGATTTAGGTGCACTGGATTTATGAGAAATCCATTAAAAATGTCTTCGTTATAAACACTGAGCTTATCTAGTTCACTCCCATAAGCAAATGCATTTCAGCTTCTAGATATTGCCATCTTGTAAAACCTGCACCTTTACAATGGCTAAAGATCAAGGACCCAGCAGCCCCATCTTAAAGAGAGGAGGTGGTGCAAATCTGGGCCTGTCACTGTCACAGAAACTGTATTATATGGCTTTAAACTAGAAAAAAAGTGCCAATCCCTGTGAGACACACTTTAGATAATCACTATAGAGATCATGAAGTGTGGATAGATTTATGTATATAAAATAATGTTATACGGAAGCAATGATGGTGATAAATTTTGGGTTAGCGGTAAATACCTCCAAAATACAGTATGATACAAATAACTGCGAAAGTGGGAGAGACAAAAGGTGGCATTAACAAGGAAATTTGTAAAAATAACACTGAGAAATAAATCTGGAGGCTTCTAGTAAAAAAAAAAAAAAAGATTTAAACAGAGATGTCATTACACACAAGCGCACACACACTGGTCAACTCAAAGTGCAAACTACAGAGGACAGGTCTGTTGTACATGCAAAGATGAGCCCTGGTCTTGGGGTGTAGACAATTAGGGGAGGACTTTAGTGTGGAAGTTCTCTGGAGATGTATCGACACGAGGTCAGAGTGATGCTGCTGTAACTGCTGGAGAAGGTGGACCGCCCCGAAAATACATGTTCAAAGTGGATAAAAATGACTGGACTTGCTTCATCTGATACCTGTTGTGCTCAGAGCAAACATCTGCAGATTTTGCAAACATTAAATGAAATAATGTGGTGGAAAAAAAGTGGTGTATTGAGGAGAGTGGGATAAAAATCAGAGGGCTATCAATACTTCATTCTGTTTGTCATGATTTTCTCACAGCACAAATTAACCTCGGTGATGTGGCAGAGCCCTTTGTTTATCTTATCTAACCTTCTATTTGAACTAACTGAATGCAGCTCTAAAAGGGCTTCTTTTCTCAATAAAACACAAACACATCATCAAGGGCTCTTGATCCCTTCAGTAATGAAAGTTAAATGCTTTGAATGCAGCGTGGCAATCAATCGCTGTGGCAGGGGCATGGGGGCTAATGAGGAGGCGAGGGGGTCGACGCAACACCTCCTACACACACGCGCACATGTCCGCGTACTCACACACCGTTAGACTGTTGTCTTTTATTTAAAAATATTGTGGTTTGGACATTTTTATGCACTAATGATCTAACGTGATAAATGATTGCCTGAATTTATGTTCAACCTTTAATCCACAGAGGACACAATTGACAAGCGTCTATTATAATCTGTGTAATTTCCCCATGTTATTTACATTGTTTTCTATTTTTGGCACTTTGTAAAATTTTATTTGAGGGCCCAAAATCCAAGCTTCTATGCAACTCTGCATCTGTAGGCTTTTGAAAAGTCTTCCTGTCCATGTCTGTCTGGGTTCAGACATCAGATTATTGTTATTGATTGTCTCACTGAGATCAACATCATAGAAAGCTAATGGTATGCATATGATTGCATTTATCAAACTGACAGGCACACTGCAGAAAAGATTCCACAATTATGCAAATTTGGTCAACCATTGCAAACCCATTTAGCTTAAAATAAGCGAAAGAAAGTAAATTTGGACCACAGCAAAATGCAAAAAATGAAATATGTGTAAATATCACTAAACTTTGGGACTGGATGTATACAAAATACGCCTTCAAAACAAGTTTACAAATGCATCTGCACATTTTCAATTATTCCTGAGCTATTTAGGACATAATGACACTGATTTAAAACAGTTTGCACATGTTTTGATATTATTTCTGAAAGGTTTCTGGGTACTGAACATTCCAAGATTTAAGTACGTATGTTTGAAGTTGGCATTAGAGACACAAGGACTACTTTACTGACAAGAAAGTGTCTTGTTTAACGCCTTTCCTTAAAAAGACTATCAACCTGGCAAATATCCTAAGTGTACTTGCTGATTGTGGGTGAAATTTAAAGTGATTTTGAAGTGTCATTTCTCAAATTGAAAACTTTATATGATGGCTTGTGCTTTGCTGCTTCTACATTCATTGTCAAATTGGAATACACATTTTGGTGTTGCATCATTAATGCTCATTCGGTTTATTAGAAAAGATCATGATAATTATCGCCAGAGTGGTAATTAATGATAATGTATAATCGATGTTCCTATGTGCTCTGTTTGGCAGATGAATCATTATTTACCCCCACTTCACAGAGTTTTTTATCCTGCGCAGACAAATCAATAAACCATGTACATGCATGATTAAATTAACACACTTCCATTATCGTTTTACTTTGAATCCATTTAATTTTCAGTGATATCACTGCTGTGTAGCCACTTGCAGACTGTGTTTCCACACATGTTAATAACAGCTTTGTAGTGCATGGGTGCTCCCTCATTATTTTCTAGACTCTGGTCTCTTCAGTCACCCGGACTGCAAAATGTGACAAGCAGCTATCTGCTCCCACAGCTGAGCGTCAAGTCATGTGCGAGTGTGGAGGGCCGGAGGGGGGGAGGTTGCATGTGCAAAGCAACAGGGCAGAAACCACGGAGATGGCGGTGTGACATGCAATATAATGTACCAGTAAATAATACTTACATAAATATCTGCACCATAAAATCCATCCTGGTAAACAACACTGCAGAGGATGCAAACACAAACAAACAGACAAACAAAGTAAAACAAAAACATCCAGATTAGTGCATGTTGACATGCAGGCACCAGGCTCCTACCAACCGACCCCCATCTCCGCAATTCAAAAGAACATCCCAAACCAATAAATAAACAGATACAAACACTGAAGAGTGGCAACAACAGATGAGGCATGATAAAGCGTCCTGTCTGCTTTGTAATGGTGGTAAAGGAGGCTGGGAAGGCCCAAAAAACAATGGCTAGAACTTCTTTCTTTTTCCCATCAAAAGCCCCGGGGCATTCATATCAAGTACATTTTACAGCTTGTAATTTTAAAGTTAAGTTAAAGTGTTGAACATTTCAAAGTGTCTCTCCAACACAGGTCAGTCAGCATTGTCAGAGCTAATGTACATTCGGTTCATGGGGTTACCTTGGTGGAGTGCCGTATTGACCCACTCTTCCTCCCTTTAGGTCACTGACCCTGTTATAGAACTAATACCAACCTCTTTTCAACTGAGGGACCATGATGTTTGCAGCCTGCTGACATGTCTTGACATATAGCATAACCCCAGTTTAAAGGTCACATATTTGTGCTCATACCTGCATGATCTATAATGTTTGAAGTCCAAAAAAAATTGACTGAGGATATTTTTGTGTTTGTAGCCCCAACTTAGCATGAAATAATTGAACAAATCAAAGCACTTATTTTCCAGCAAATGTTTACCTCCATTTTTACATTCTTTTGCTTTGGTTGTAAATGAGAAATCTTGTATTGTCCAGCATTTTAGGCAACATTGTTTTGTGTTGACTATCTCAGGGGCATCTTTGTACAGACCTGTCAGTCCTGCCATAATCCGGCATCTATCAATTTTGGGCTTTGCAAAACTTCTCCTGTTGACATGAATCATTTTTCTATGATTTCTTTAAGTCCAACCTTTTACAACTACCAAGATATTTTCACAGTATCAGTCACTCTGTTTAAAGCCCATGCAGGTAATCTTATGCAAGTTTATTTATTCCCCCACCCCCAGTTCCCGAATGGTAGCTCACACTTAATCTACCCTCTACACATAAATCTGATTATAATTCCATTACTGGAAGCTTCTCCATTCTTGTGTCCTGAACTGTAGAGGAATGTCTTGTATTACAGCATCAATGTGCTGCATGTAGATTAAATCTTCTTTCCTCTTTCCGGCACGTGTGTGTGTGTGTGTGTGCTTGTGCATGTTTGTGTGTGTATGTGCATGTGGCTAAGAGAGGAAAGACATTCTTCATCCAACTTCCAATAAAGCTAGCAGGATGCTGTTGTCAGTGGTGCATTATGACGGAGTTCCATTTAACATGAAGAGCTCCTCAGAGAAACAAGCTTCCAATTTCAACAGGCAATAGGCTGCTTTCCCACCGTTTGTGCTATCTTTAATAATCAATACCCTCACAAATGTCAAGGTGGCCCAGAGTGCCGTTTGACTCATTAAAACATTCTGTGGTACTGCAGGAAAGCTACATGCACACATTGGCTTATTGATATTATAGACTGTCATGTCAGTCTCTCTTACATACTTGAAAGAATATTTTATTAAAAACAAATTTGGCTTCCCCGCTGTGACAGTGGATTTATATTTGGACTTGGCTCATCATCTCTGAAGACAGTTTTAATAAAAATACATCACAGTCAACATTAATAATTCACTATCCAACTGCCACCGGGGCAATTAATCGGTATAGCAGCATTAATGAAAATACAATCTGGAGCACATATCTCTTCGTCAATACCAAGTGTGATTGTTCTCATAAAGTAGCAGCTTGGCTGTCTTCTATATTGCCATAAAATCTCACACTAAGAGTGATAATGCGCCATTTTCAGGACTTGGATTTTATATGGCTGGTTTTATATAAGCAGTTTCTGTATATATATGCGACAAAAAAATCTAAATTGTACCTGAAGTAAGATGATCAGATACTGTAATGTGTTTGGGAAACTGGAAAAGGTAAAACAAATGTATAAAAGAATGCATTTCATTTTCTTTTTGTTGGGTTGTGTTATGAATCACGGTTGCAATACGAAGCCACACATAAACCAATCTGGCTGGATATCATATTGGAAACATGGTTAAGTGGAGTGCAGTATTTATTTTTTGGCTGGTAAGTGTTTCTTTCTCTCTCTACTCTCTTCTCATAAAACTGGCTGTATAAAACTGATGAAGAATTATTAAAAAAAACATAAAAGTTCTACTTTGTGGAAGAAAATTAATCCTAAGTCCTATTAACAGCTAAAAATAATAGCTGAGTTTTAGTAAAGTTCTGTATTTGATTTAAGCGGCATTAATAGGATTGAAAAAAAAAAGAAATCGTTAACGCTGCTATTACAGAATAAGCCGTTAATGACTTTTTCCAAAGTCAAACCAAAGTCAACCAATTGTAACAAAAGATGCAACAGCTGTCTATTGTGTTGGCTGATGTGGAACTGTGGCCACAAAACTATACAATATAGAGAAAATGGTATTTAGACATTTGCTCTGATCCATGTACATTAGAGATTCAGAACGTGACTTTTTCAATACTGCCCCAGTGGCAGTTGGATAGCAAATCTAAATATACTTTATGAGCCATCGGGCGTCTGAGACATGGATGTGTGCGTATTAATCGATGTAAAACAGGAAACTGCAGTTAAGTTTTAACATTGATGAGAAAACGCAATGACTCAATATGTTTTAACAGTATTTATCGATCAGTTTGAACTAGTTCAGTGCAAAAAGTCATTATCCCCGACCGCAGCCTGAGTCTGACCCATGTCTGTGGATGCTGTACATTCCGTGCAGGAGTTTATACGTGAATGAAAAAGTCTTTCCTTATTCATCCTTAATGCACTAACCCCCAAGCTCAGTGCAGCCTGGCAAATGTGAAAAGGCCCTCAGTGGAAGTATTATATAATGTCACTTTCGACACATTGAATTAACAATAGTCTGTGTTTATCTCTGCTTTGAAAGCAGAGCCCGTGGAGAATGGATAATAGTTACATGTAGTAATATTTCAAAATGGATTTTATATAAGTATATATTAGAGAAAATAACCCTGGTGATGCCCTTTTTTGTAATGGTCAAACAAGTATGACAGTAACATGGAGGTCTGACAGCTGATATTCCACGTGCATGTGTTCAAATTAGTGCATGAATTTGGAAACAACTGCATGGCAATAGTGAATTAACTGTCACACAATTTTCTGCTTCACTGACAAGTTGAGCCTGACAGAAGTGTCATGTGATGGCTGTTAATATTAAAGCGTGGCAGAAATTTCCGGCTTCACTGTTACTGCTCAGTGATTTTCATTACTTTGAGAGCTGATGTCAGCTCATTGGATCGAGAAGATTTCTACCACTAAATGATTTCCTCGGATTATTTAGTTTGCATTGTTGCGAAGGTATCAGGTTCAGAAAAAGAGATTGTGAGTTTATTTTACTTGGGGGAGATGCAGACGATAAAATATATCTGGGAGTGAACTCCCACCCCGCCAGCCTCCTTGCTGTCCATTTGCTTGCTGTCAAAAAAAAGTCATATAGAAAAAATTACTAAAAAAAGAATGACAGGATAACAGCAAATCAGATCTGACTGCTCAGAATCCACAGCTCTGCTTGACTTGTCTCCAGATCACTCAGCCATGGAGGGTCAGACAGAGCTGCTTCTGGGGCAAAAGAACTCCAGCTAAAAGTATACATAAAGGGCCTCCCGTTCCACCATCAACACAGCCATGCGCAATGACACCAAAGTACAAGGCCAAATTTCCCATGAGTTCGTGCAATAGGCACATGTCTCAAACCATGCCTGTGGGTTGATTCAGCATGCTAAAGAAGTAAGGGGGTGTGTTGTGCTGCGAGGCGAAGCTGGCATGCATCGCTCTGCTGATTCTGAGTGGTTGACGAGACACACGACTTTCCATTGTATGAGAGGGAAGGAGTCCAGAGACCAAGCAGAGAGAAATGACATAAAAAAGACAAGAACAAGAAAGGACACTCACCCGCCGTAAGCTGGAATGTGGGGAGGTGGCGCAGCTGCCCTGAATGTGTTGAACACAGTTCGTCCCCGACCTCGTAGGTGGGCTCCTCTGTATGCTGCTGCGCTGGCTGCTGGGTAGGGAAAACCTGGTACTGGAGCGAAAGGGCAATGATATCATGAAATGAACCTGCAATTTACATGTTTGTCAAGCTCTTTGAGTAGTAATGTGCAGTGTAACACTGATCTGCTGACTCACTGATTGTTTGGATGCTATTTTAGAAGCTTGTATCAATGATAGGGGCTATGACTCCTAAAGATATTTCTGCAAGTTTTAAACGTGCGTAAGAACAATTATACAATGTTGCCTCTACTTTCATTTTCACAATTACAGCAGCACTGAGCCTGTGAAGATAAAAGAATGCAGAACCCCAAACACCATACTATAGACTACCATTCAGTAATTATACACAGCAATGTCCGGTTTTCTATAGTTAAAACACTCTTTATACTCTCTTTATAACATGCTCAGGTAACACTGACTGATTGTTTGATTCATAAAATATTGATCCATACATAATAGGTAGAAAAGGGAAATATTAACTGTTACCAGATTTGTAAAAATGGTAGCAATTAGGGTTTTTTTTCAAAGTCTGTCCACTGTCCAAATTATATAATCCATCCATCCATCCATCCATCCATCCACCCTCCACCCATCCACCCACCATCCCTTCCATCCATCCATCCATCCATCCATCCATCCATCCATCCATCCATCCATCCAGCACCTCCCACTTTATCCCTTAAAGTGGTCATTGGAGACTCAAATAAACACAGAACAAATCACCAGCTCATTGCATTAACTTATCTACCAGACACACACACACACACACACACACACACACACACACACACACACACACACACACACACAAGCTTTATCACTCAAATATTTTATTTTCCTAAACAAAAAAAGAGGTGGCATTAAGTTGGTTTACAGGGCTTAGGTCACGCCCACTTAATTAACATTAGTGAGAATCCTGTGAGAATATGTAAAATAATCCCCATTTCTAGTTGAGGAAAAATGAGGAGGAGAAAGAAAGACAAAGTGGCGGTTGAGTTGAGCTATTGCTGTGGTATTCTTATTAACTTATCATTAATCTTAATGGAGGACGACTGACACAAAGCTTAATTTGAGAGCTGGGGTGAGTGAAGGTTGAGAAGGAGATCGAGGTGCCATTTCCAACCCTAATTATACATCTCTTCAAAAAAAGAGATCTAATAAAATGCTAATAGAAACACTGAATCATTCATTGACCTGATGAAAAATGGAAGGTTTGAGCCAAAGGATAAGAGTTTCTCAAAGAGAGACAAGGAGAGGACTGAGGCAGGTAATTGTTCCGATTCATCTTTTGTCACCTTGATTTTTTAGACCATGTGACCTGGCTATCCTTAAAAGTCACACTTTAGTCAAATTTCATCAATGGGGGTTTTCACAGACAAAATTAGCTGTTATTGTATTGATTGTTGTGGAAAAGAGAACACACTTGTACTTTAGAAAAGTGACATGTAAGGGATTTAATGGTGGCTTCAATCCAAAACTCACATTGTTGTGTTGGTGCATAAATAAAGTAAACATTACTGTGGGTGGCATTAAGCTGCTGGATTGACTTATTTGGTCTGACGTATGGTAGGCAGTCATACTGGTTGGAGGACTTGTTGGCACCATTCATTTACATAACATGACATTACATGGCATGATGAAAAAGATTAATGTGTTGCGTGAGCCGGACTAAAAGTGGGCTTATGAATACCCAATAAGATGCAAATATGAGGAAATCTTCCATCACACCCAGACAATATGATTATTTTTTATGTGTTCTCCCAGAATGTTCATAACAGCAGGCATGTAGAATGTACAGAGCAATAAATGGATTTATCTTTTATGGATTTTTATCACAGTCTCCAAATGGCCTCACAGAAAGTAGACTTTCAGCCAACCGCTAAAGAAATGACATTTCACAGAAAGAAATTGAATCAAAGTATTCTTAAAAGTAAAATGGAATATCAGTCACAGGGGGTCATTCACCTGAACTGATCTTCAGCTACATCTAGATAGTTTAATACCATGTACTGTTTGACTGGTCTGCTTCCAATTTTGCCCAGTATAAAGAATCTGTTATTTTGTGCCGCTACTAACACAAAACCAGGATGTATTTACCATTACATCATGTTCAAATGCGGATCCTAAAAACGTGGGTGTTTGTCAAACTGCGTGAACAAAGAATGATAAATGCTTTTAAATGCTTTGTATGTCTACGGATACACAAAGACACCCATGAATGCCACAATGGTATTTTGGAGATTTGAAAGGTGAAACAAAGGTAAATCAATACAAAGCCATTTTGTAATTAAAAGAACATGGGGTGAATTAGGCAAACTACTGTCTGGAGAAATTGGAAATATTGATTTTAATTTACAAAATATATTTCACACCATTTAATGTCCTTGCAGATATGGACAATTAGATTTTCCCCTCTTTCCTCTTGTCCTTTAGTTTCCTTCACTCCTCATCTCTTCTACCACATTGCTTTATCTTTTCCTGTTCATCTTATCACATTTTTTCCCCCACCTTAATGACCATGCTTAATGAGTGGGTGGGCCGGCAGTAGTGGGCAAGACTTCGGTTAGGTGAGTACCGGGATGGCCGGTATTTGAGATGACTTGTGGGTGGCGTTGGCGGCTGCAAAATTCGTGCAGTTTTCAGCTGAGATGACAGACTGTTGTTACATTTGTGTGACTCAGCAGAGTTCTTGGTGCTATAAACAGACTTTGCATGGTTGCATGTTTGCAAGAAGAGGGAAAAGGAGAGGTGATGAAGGTTAAAGTGAAAAGGGAGGGGGGCCTGTGAGGAGATGGAGAAAATGAAGATGTCGAAGAAGCTGAAGTACAAAACGAATGAGGGGGAGGAAGATAACGACAAAGGAGATGGTGACAGATGGAGAAGGGCATGTCTTACCTGCATAGAATTCTGGGCTGTAGACGGCACTGACCACTGGATTTAACTTCCAGCCTGAAACGAGACAAATGAGGACAGAGATGTTGTTTATTGCCACTGTTCTGCCTGAACTTTTCACCTTCCATTTATGCATTCAGATGACAGAGCAACCAGAATTTACATGACTTGTAAGGAGATATGTTTTATGTGAAGGTTATCTTATTCAAGGTTTGGGTTTTATGTTTGGTTTCAAAGACTGATATATGACATGCCTGTCATCGTTATCTACACAGGCAATGTCTCGCTAGACTTGACTTTGTTGGTTTGTTGGAGGACGTGTGTCTGTCATCTTCTTGTTTCAGCCAGAAGCCATAGACTCCATTTGCTGGGCACGTGGCAAAAATGCTGACACTGAAAAAATCTTCTTTTGTTTACATTTTGGGGATTATGAGCCAGACCGTAGCAGTATATAATGCCTCCTTTTTATGCCCACAAAGACTTCAACAACTTGAATGGCTAAGCAGAACTTCAATTTAAAGAATTTCTGTTTCTCAAATATAATATAAACATATAAAATGATCTTTGCAGTCGCTGCTGTTTATTTATTTACTTGCAGAAATACAGGTGCATTCAGGTCAGTAAAAGTTAGAAAGTATCAAGACTTGAGAAACTCCAGACAAGACAGTACCACTACTTTTTTCCCTCCATTAAGCTGAGGCCAAGTCAAGGTTATGTTTAAATATGTAGAATATACGTTTCTTGTATAAGCAGTAGCATGCAGTTACACATAGATTTATGTGAATATTTTATTAGAAGATGTTAGTCCAACCAAGAAATGATTAAATGTGACTTAAACCAGGTCCATATATGTGCCTAGATGAGTCTATTTAAATGTCACTCTAATTTAGAATGGCAGGTCCACATATACTATATTGATTTTATTATTTTAAGTACTATAATGAGATCGTGTTAATATTTTATATTTGATTACTTGATATGACTTGAAGAATATCACACTTTCCTAGCAGGGATGCACTAAATAGTGTGGTCCACATCATTTTCAAAATAGAAATGATAAGCATCAATGAAAACGGACAGAGGAACACTGGGGTTGAAAAGGCCATGTTGCAAAATGCTTATTTTTATAAAAAATAATGCCGAATGTGGCAAGCTGCCAAGCAGAAGACAAATATACATATAAAAACCATATTCTTAAAGTGAAATATTGTCTTATTTTCTTCATCCCCCCCCCCCAATATTTTTCCAATTTCAACATCAAGTTAACTTTGAAAAAACTGAAAAAAAAAACCCAATTCAAGCTGTTCTGGGGTTATAAAACTAGTCCCTTACAGGCCCAGATCTGTGTTTTTTTCTGGATTTAATTAAAAAAATGATGTCAATATATGGTTATATTTGGGTTAAGCAAGCTTAACTTACCATTTGCATATGGGTTGACAGTTTTCTTGTTTGTCATTACTCGGGCAGTTGCATTATTGACCTATAGTAGATAGAGACAAGCATGAGTCATGGCATCTTTCTGTTCATAGGGACTGTTAGAGAAGGTTTGCATGCATAGTGTCCTAATTTAATGAATAAAGAAAGTTGTAGACTGTATCATGGCAAACATCCATGTCATTTGTGTGTTTTCAAAACACTTAAAAACACACCCAAAGAAATCAGTCTTCTTTCTCATTTCCAAGTGTTCTATCTTATGACATTTTCTAGCATGCTCTCCCCAACTGTAGTGACATTTCAGTAACATACAAACGTAACAAAAGTAAATAAATAACAGCAGATGCACTCAGAGACAATATGTTTGGTCAATGTATACAGTAGATGCATGCGGCAGGGAGAAGTGGAATTAAAATGAGAGAAAATGTCATTGGGAGGGAAGAAAAGTGTAGTTGGGGCATTATGCAACATCAAGTCAACTCTGAAGAGTGAGAAGAACTGATGTGACAAAAGCAACACAAAGCATACACACTCAGACCACAGCCTCTCGAATTCATCGCAGTTGAAGACATTGGGAATCAAAATCAACGGGAAAAAAAAGAAAAATGATGGAATAAAATAACCAAATCAACCAGTCAAATCATTCCGAAATTCGAACGAGTACCAAACAGGGAAACAAAACCAAGGATGCATCAACTCTTAAAAACCAAAAGAAATTAATTCAAAAAAGAACATTGAAAAAAGGGTTTTCAACAATCTCAGATGTGCAAACAAATCCATATCTCAGTCAGTATTGCTCGCATATGAAGCTTCAAGGAGGACACTCAGTGGATGAACACGCACGCCGACACGCAAGAAAGATATGTATGTCAATATACAGCATCAACTCAACCACAATTCAAAAAAGAAATGTCATGTGTGTCTCAGCGTTGCAAACGTTCCAAAGAGAGAGGAAGAGAGAGAGGAAATGCTGGCAGAATGGCTTGCTCGCCCACACTTACCATTCCCAAACCTTTTTTGGCCCCGCCCACTTGTTTGTGTACTGTTGTAACTGATGGGACTCTAAATGAGCTACCATTGGAAAGATGGTGGGGGAGGAGGAGGGGATGAGAAAGGGATAAGCAGTGTCTTACTCAGGTGGCCAAGAAACCTTTGCAATCATTCCACTGCACAAACTCTCTCTTCTTTCAGCTCTCTCCATAAAAGCATCTGGCTGGCTTCTTAAAGTATAACTCTGCCCATTTTGTCCAAACAAGATGCCTTTATCCATCATACTGATTGACTGAGAGCAAAAACATTTAATTGGCTCAACTATACAGCAAATTACAGAGTGGCTGAGCTTTCAAATGGAATCCAACAGAACCAGCAATTAGTCTGATTGGCTCAAGAGAAATGTTTTCATCACATTACATTTGATTGATTTTCAATTAAACAAAAATATGTAAAAAAGTAAATAAATATGGTTCAGGGTTTCTATAATGAAAGCATTCATTTGGTAATGCAAATACTACAGATTTTTTTTTAAATGTACAATTCTACAGAAATATGGTGTCATGTTTAGTTAGAGATAAACTAAACCAATCCTAAAAAAAGATATGTCATTTTCAATGGTTATAGACACGGGGCCAGCACCTGAGTAATGATCAGACAATATCTCAAAATGCAAATTGAGGCTTGTCAGAGAGCATTCCCCAGTGTTATCCCTGCAGCATGAGCTTCATCAACCATATGAATAAGGCCCAGTAACAGATCAATGTAAAGTAAATTGGCTTTTGGTACAGGGCAACTGCAGGCTGGACAGGAACACATGTAAAATCCTACTTCAAATTGAATGTGGTATTTCAATATTATTCTGCATTGTTCTGCCACAGACAAGAGCAAAATGTTTGCTCTACCTACCTTGCAAATGAGGTGATGAGAGATCAAATAATGATCGATTTACAGGACAGCCAAATCCTGTCTTTGAGAAAGCAATGTACGTTGTTTTGGGTGATCTTAAAAACCTTTGAAGTCATAAATCTCTTACTCAACCCAGCCTCCCTGATTCATATTTCATTTCATGTCTCACTTGCAAGCAAAGCAACACGCCCCTACTGGCACAGACCCTTGATGTATTTTACCACAGGGCTCTGAAAGCCTCCAAAGTGATTCTCTTGTAAGGGCTCTACTTATATTTCATTTGCAGTGGACAGGCTCATCTGTAGCTGCGTGACTTGCAGCTGGATGTAGCAGGAAAAGGCAAAGCTGTAGTGTTGCTCCTCCAGATGTGCTCCATTTAAAAAAAATAAAAATGTAGTACTAAATCACATAACTTGTTAAGATCAGAACTGTGAACGGGAAAAATGTCCATTATTTGAGGATTGAGAGACGATATGTTGACTAAGTTGGCGTGTCAAGAAGGTGAATTGTTAAATTAGAGTAGAGTAAGAGCAGCACAGATCACAGCCACGAGTTGCCATGGAAGATCTACAATCAACGAATGATGAATACCACAGTGTGTTAATTGAACTTTTGTAGATTTAGCACACTGATTTCCTCAGTGGGAGCTCTTGAGTGATTTTCCTTTAAAAAAAAAAAATTCAATTGTGATGGCCAATTTTTAATTACATTTATCAGCAGGGCAACATGAATCATTATAATCAGAGTGGAAATTCTGAATAAAAAGTGTCATACTTTAAAACATGATTCACGGTTGTCACTTTTTTCATTGGAACTAACTGTATGGATTCACACAGTGTTGTGCCTTCTCCACCATGTTTTACAGTCGCCCACGTGTGGATAAATGCCGGAGGTTTATCCTTCAGTTTCCATTTCATACATAAAAATCTGATCTCTTTGACCTCCTTTCCCAGCTGCTGAAGCTTTTGACCTCCTTCAGTGTAGGCAAAAGGTTTCTTGCTGGACTCCTCCAACTGTCTTCATGCACATTTATCAGTTTCTGGAGATGACCCCGGTCACACTCCCATCATTTCATACATCCTTCACTTTGCTTCTGATTTTTGTGTAACTGCTTGTGACTAGTATTGCAATAAAGAATTTACTTTACCTCCACAGAATCCAGTCAGTTAACAGAATGTATGATTTACTGATTTACTAAAATCTCCAATAAGGAGCGCTAAATTGCATGCTTGTGAAATTTTTTTCCACCTTCTGGGTTTGGTCATTTTATAGGTTATCTTTGAAGACAAATTGCGGAAGTGACAAGTATTTTCCGTAATTTCCGGACTATAAGCCGCTACTTTTTTCCTACACTGTAAAAACTTATTCTATACCGCTTATTCTACCGTGCGACTTATTTATGTTTTTTTTCGTGGCGCACTATCACAACTATTGTGAATCAGTCATTTTCACTAACCCTCATTAACATGGAAAATACTAGAAGAAAAGCATATGATGCGGCTTTTAAGTTAAAAGCGATGAAGAAGGAAATCGAGTTGGCGTGCGTAATCTTGGCATACATTACGGTAATCAATGGCGAGAAGGTGGCGACGCCCGCCTGAAGAACTGATCGAAAGCAAAAAGACGACAAAAGCTTTTAGACGTAAACATCGCAGGTGGCCCAAGCATGACAACTTTCTGGAAGACTGGGTCAACACACAGAGAGCAGGCGGCCGCTGTGTTTCCGCTGTACAAATCAGACTGAAGGCAAAAGCAATCGCCACCGCGATGAAAATAGAGATTTTAGAGGTGGGCCATCGGGGAGTTTTAGATTGTTCATTGTTTGAGTAAAAAAGCATAAACAATGTAATTTGTGTGTAGCTGATACAAACGTATATTTCAAGGTAGCTGCATTACAGACACCCTTAGAAAAAAAAAAGCATTTACCGGTACAATATATTTATGTTGCTAAGCGGATTAAATTAGTTTAAAAGGTTAAAAAATCCTGACGTGATGCAAATTGGATTTAAGGTCTCTGTATAAACATACAAATGAAAAGAGTGGCTGTTGTTTCTTACCTGTCTGTTTGTCACTCGTCAGTGACTCGTCTCTTACGGTAATAAAAACATATACCGGTACTGAATGTTTTCGATCTAATTTTTCATATTACTATGTGGGATACCTGCGGCTTGTATAAGTACAAAATTGATTTTCTTTCTAAAATTAGATTATGCGGCTTTTAATCAGGTGCGCTATGTAGTCCAGAAATTACGGTAAATGTGCTTCCCATGAGGTTGGGACCTTTATGTAGCTTCCCGTTACAGCATTTAATACATCTCAATGCAAACCTTGCAGCTCTAAGATGGGCTGTTAGGTGACCTACCTAAAGGATTTTTTCTTTTGTCGTTCCAAATATACTGACATAGACAAAAAAAATGTTTTCTACGTCATTGTTTTTTGTTCCTGTGTCTCCTCCTGGTGAAAATGACAGCAGCCAGTGTGCATAAAGTCATTTGCAGCGGCCCATCCAATGTTCTATATTTAGACGCAATCACAACCACCACAAATACTTCCAGGTTTAGGAAACCGTACTATGTGTGCTAATATTTCTCATTTGAATTTTCTCCTCCCCGTATTTTGATCACCGGGGCAGAAAACGCCCCATGTTCCCTATTCATTAAGGCCGATGCTTAATGGACAGCGCATGATGCTTTGGTCACTTCAAAGACGCAGTCCTCCGTTCACACTTCAGCTCGCACATATTTTTCGCAGGAGTTTTAGTTAACGCAACCCTTTAGTAAATTTGACCCAATATGCATTTAGGTTTTTTATTTAAAATATTTCTGATTCATATTAACCAACTATGTGAAGCTTTGAGGCCAAATCAACACATTTCATGTCACACGGTTTGGTTTGAATTCCCAAAAGTTAAAGGGGATAAATATGAGGCAACCCCCCCCCCCCCCCCCCCCCCCCCCCACACACACACACACACACACACCCCTGTTTAATAGTGTAGCTGATCTTATTCTAGCAAAGAATTACAGATACTTTAGTTGGAGTGATGAGGAGATCTTGGGAATAGCATTTGTGAGTCAAGATGAGATGGTGTGGTGGAAGTGTGACAGTGATAGGCAGTAAAGAAAGCTTGAAAGAATAGGGTCCTACACCTTGGACTATTCTTTGGAAAGGTCTAATGGTAGCTTCCTGCTGAAGAACATTGTTGAAGCAGAAGCCTGTATTTTTGAAGTGTCAAGCATGATGGAGAGATAATTGCCTAATTTAGCTTGAGGGGGGTTTGGGGAAGTGCATCTTTGTGATGTGAGTTCTTCGGCCTCTGGTAGTAAATTGTAGCCGTGCTGGATAGAGCTATCGTTGGTTTTCACTTGGATGGAATGTAATGAGTATGTGAAGTGGCTTCACTACATAATCTGTCAACTGGAAAAACACAGGTTGCAGTGCAGGAGCTGGAGGGTAAAGCTGTGATTAAAGAATGTGGGCCACGAGCCGTCAAAGCTGCCAGATGATATGGGGGAGAATATGCATGGGAATAAAAAAAAGATCCACGAGTAAGATTTCAACAAGTAGGTTGTGTCAAATTGATTTGATTGGTCGTTGTTGAGGTCATCGTATGGATTTGAGGTAATTGAAGAACAAAATCCATGTCTGAATGACAGGTCTGAAAAACAATACCAGCGGCGGTAAAGAGCATGGTTACTGCACCACCATGGCGATGGTGTGTCTTGCTGAAACTGAGCTACCTTTTTTCCTCACACTGGACAGAGGAGGCGAGCACACACTGCTGATTGGGATCCCATTGTTCACATTTGCTTTCAGTTTGTTACATCTGGCAAATAAAGAACTCAAAAGTGCAGAAGGCATTGAACCGTGACAGGCACCCTGCTAGGTTGATCGATACATAGATTTAGGTACTTTTCTCTCATTATTTTCTTCAAGGTTAGATTTCGCTCTTCAGGTGTGCTGAGTGAGTCTAATAGGTTGTGGTGTTAAACCTTGAGTTTGATGGGATTTCTGTGCAGTGTTAAGTAGAACTTTGTGGAGTATTTAAGTGTATGGCAGTTAAAAGGAAATGCTGTAGCAGGAATAGTTTCTATAATGCGAAAAAAAGAACTACAACATTTTTTTTAGGTAAAAGTTATTCTTCTGGGGTCTGACTTATTTAGTAACTTTGAAGAACATGAGGACTTGATGTTGTAGCTTGAAAACGAACCCAAAACACATAAAAATTTAAACAGCAACTTCAATGTGAGCAAACCCTCTGATTTTAGAGGGTGACTTGTTTATCCTGGTTCAGAATATACACATCTTTACAGTCCAGATTTGTACTTTCTTATTAGGTTTAGATTTATTGTTTCAGTTCTGTTCTGACATATTAGAATACTGTCAGATAATGTGAAATACAATAAACTACATCGTTTGCCCACCATCCACTTCAGACATGTAAAAAATTGCCTGTGTGGACCTTATTTGGGGTTCTGTCTGCATGATGCTGAATTGAATTGTACTATGTAGTGGATCGCTTCAGCTCTTTGTATTACTACTACTTGGTTATGAATGTAGTAGTAAATATTTCATATCTTAGTGGAATGAATGCATATATATATATATGGATAGAGTTATGCTTCAAGGCAGTTGGGATTTTGGTGCTCATTTTTTGAATGGCAGCAAGGTAGGTGACACCCACCACCATAGTGTCATTTGACTGAAAAGGATAACTAGTAAACTTTAGATATTTATTTTTTTTTAATAATTATTTTTTCACTAAAGAATAAAACCGCAATACGTCACCACCAACAAACTCTAAGGCTTTTTAAAATGTATTATTTCTTTAACAGAAGATGATCATGTAAACCAAAGCAAATCAAGAAAGAAACAAAGAAAAGATCAAAAAAGCAAAGAAAGAGTAAAACGAGCAAACTCGCGCACAGACAGTAAAATGCTAGGTATTAATGACGACAGATCTGCATGAGGAAATCTAGCTGTTGAGAACTGGAATGACTTAATAATTTGATGGTAGGCTACGATGTTATGATGAGTCTCAAATACACAGACAAAGGAGCACCCACACACACAGACACACAAACATACACAAACCTCTAGAAAAGTACAAGAAAATAAGGACACGGAGAAGAAACAGGTGGAAGGAAATATATATGAACATGCACCTCGATCTTGCGGCCTTCTACCACGGTGCCATGTAATTTTTCTCTGGCCCTGTCCGCATCCATGCTGTGTTCAAACGTTACGAACCCAAAACCCTGGATGTAAGACGAGAAGAAGCAGGTAAATCAGGCACATTAATTCTTTTTACCCACATCAAACAATGTAGAGAACAAACTGAAATATCAGATGAACATTTTTAACATAGATATATTCACAGATCACAAATCTAGATTTAATCTTAAACACCACTTCTCCACCCTTGCTTGTCACATACTATACTTTGTTTTGAAATTAGCTTACTACCGGCAAAACTTAAAAAGCTGCTTGTCCAAATGACTCATAGGATTTTTTTTGTTGTTGTTTTTGTTGGACAGTGTGTTAAAAAAAGAAAGTCCCTGTCAGCAAAAAGTGTCAGCTGTCACTTTGAAATCAAGCTAGTCATTGACACCATCCCCATGGAGAAAAACTTTTAAAAAAAGACTTTTAAAAGCCAGTTGTTAACTGATAAAAGTCATGATGAGTCCAATCTCACACAGTATTTCTAGTGTCTTTTAACTGCATAGATGTAATTGAAAACACTGAAGAACAATACAGGCCTATTAGCAGTATTGGCATTTGTGTTGACAAGTTTTCGTTTTTGAACTGACGCTCTTCACTGTTTTCACACATTAATTGCCTGCTCTGTTCTATTTTTCATTTAAGCCCATGAGAGTTCTTAACATCCCTCAATAATAACTAGCACCCCCAGAGGGTCTTTGTGACAGGTGCATGAAGTGTACTTAGCTCGACAACCTTCAAATCATGTGAAAATAATTTGCTGCAAAAAGAAAATTATTGAGCAATAAGAAGTAGAGCATCCTGGTTACACTCATAATAAAAACATGTGGTCTAAATAAGGATTACACAGGCAATGAATCATGATTTATTTTTGTACAGGACAAAAACCCCAACCTATTAAATAATGTCATTTTACCCTGTATTTTGCTTGCGTTTTTATCTTTTCTAATCTTTTATTGGATTTGCCATGTGAAATTATGTATACGTATAGCTGTCCCATGTATTTCATGTATATTTATTTTCCACAAAGTAGCTACTTTGCACAGGGAGTCCATGACAAATTTCCAATAAGAGACAATAAAGTATATTCTATTATTTTGTATTTTATTCTATTGTATTCTGTACATTGATATCATGATGCAGCTATTAATTAATCCAACCAAAGGCTTTTGTAAGTTCACTTTAACTCTGTGGTGTTTTCATGCTACATTACATCATAATTCCTCCAGCACTAAAGCACAATTTGCATGTAGTATAAGGGTATAAACAGACACTGTTGGTCCCGTGCTGGGGATAAAACTGCACTCATTAATCCTAGCAGAATTTCAGAATCCATTTCAGAATATCAAAACTCTAAAAATTCATCAGAGTGAAAACATAGAAAGTACCTTAGAACCACGCTCGTTGAAGATGATTTCCACATCCAGGATTTTGCCAAATTGCTGCAATGACACAATAAAAAATAAACTTGGTGGTTTTACATATATATCTATATCAATATATATCAATATTTATATACATATAGATATATACGTGTGTGTTGTTGATCAATTGCTTATTACAAAAAATAGCATTTAACATCACAAAACTGCCGGTCATACTTACACCAAACATTTGTCTGAGATCGGGATCTCGAAATCTGAAGGGGATATTGGAGACGTGAAGTCTCTTGGGTTGGGTCTTACTGTCTGTGCTTTCAGGTACAGTCTGTGATGGTGGCTGACTGTCTGTCTGAGCAGCGTCATCTGTCTGCTGGGAAACAGAGAGGCGCATGACTGAGACTTCACAGTGAAGGGAACATGAAATCACTGACCAAGGTTAGACATTCTGTCTGTCTGTCTGTCTGTCTGTCTGTCTGTCTGTCTGTCTGTCTGTCTGTCTGTCTGTCTGTCTGCCTGCCTGCCTGCCTGCCTGCCTGCCTGCCTGCCTGCCTGCTTGTAAAATGCATACACAGACACAAAATACATGCTCATGCACATATAGAGTGCCAGCAGCAGTCTCTGTTTGTCCTTTAGCTCTCACTGTGAGTGAGATCAATGGTTGTTAAACACCAGAGACAACTCCACAGTCTCCAATTACACTGCAAGAGTGTGTGTGTGTGTGTGCGTGTGTGTGTGTTTGTGTGTTTGTTATCAAAACTGTTGGAGTGTCTCAGTTCTGGTTTACAGCCAGAGCATGTCTTGTTCATAAATTAATACTTCAGAGACAAATAGAAAATAGAGATGGAAAAAAAGCACCAAATAAAAAACCTGTGACCAGTCCAGATGTACAAAAATATATATTAAAATCTACACTGATATAGAAGAAGAGCAGTCTTTATTGTTACTGTACAAGTACACCAAGGTATCAGTCAGAGCAGGCTAATAAATGCAGAGTTTAAGAAGCAGTAAAATCAGTAAAATAAAAATATTTTTTTCGAAATGTAAAGGATGTATATACCTAAAAATATAAGCAGATTTAGAAACCTACATAAGAAAAATGTACAATTGTAAGATATAAATAAACAAGGTGAACAGCAGCAGGACAAGGTAGCACTGCACAGTCGAACCATTGTATTGCTATATTGGTTACTGCATTGTATATTTGACATAAATTATTTTGTTCAAGGCTGTCATAAGTTTAATATTCAAAATCATATATTTGTACTTCAGAGGAAAAATTGATAGTACGATACTTGTGGAGAGCCTGTACTTTATACCACCATATAAAATTACAGTGGTTGGTTGGACGTAAACAGATGAGAATCCAGTCACCATTGCAGTTTCACCATTTGCATTACTTACAACTAAAAACTAAAATAAATGGCAGTAATGTACTATAATAACACAGATTAGCTGAGGGTGAAAATGGTGGTGATAATTATTCCCATTATTTGATATGAACAAGGCGTTATTTACACTGCTGGTTGTACAGTTGAAGAGCTGAACATGGCTGCCATAAGCAACATTACAGCACCAAACTCGTGACTGTACAGTGTTCTCCTTTCTCTTCTATTGTTCACAAAATGTCCCAGGCTCCAAGCCAGCTAAAAATACACCCTGTGTGTGTGTGTGTGTGTGTGTGTGTGTGTGTGTGTGTGTGTGTGTGCTTGTGTGTGCAGGCGTGTGTGGGTGCCTGAGCTTGAAAAGAAGCAGCATAAGGCCAGCAGACTGCAAGTCTTCCACGCAACGCCTAGGTATATACTGACACATATGGAAAGGAGTGTGTACACACACACAACAGCGACTGCCATCTGTGCAGAGTCCTTCGTTGGCAGCGACATCCGCCTACACTCACACACCAAAGAGATAAAACACACAAACTGAGACAAAGCTTGTCATCTCATTGCTTTTGTTGGCATGGCGAAATGATATGTGGGGGCCAAGCCAGGATGAATGCAAAGCACTTTCAGACATATTGGAGATTCTTCTGTTGGTGCAGAGATTAAGAAAATATCTGATAGTGAAGAAACAATCTACCTTTATATTTTTATATAAGGGAATTATATATATATATATATATATATATATATATATATATATATATATATATACACACAGTATATTATAATTATATATTTAATTATATATATGTTTGTGTGTGTGTGTGTGTGTGCGTATGTGTGTGTGTATGAATGTATATGTCATTAGTCATTTGACAGCATTTAGCAAAAATAAATAAATAAATAAAAAATATATATATGGCATAATATTTTTAATATTATTTTAATCAGTTATCGCGGTTACATATTATTAATATAATGACACTGTGGAAGGATTCCAAATATGTTTTTGTGGCAGGTTGTGGCTAACATCTAAGGTAATTTCCTAATTTGCCCAGATTTAGAAAAATGATTTTATTCATGTAGTCAGTAAAAAAAAAAGTACATGAGTTGCAGCTGAGCAGTGCCTCTGATCACGCCAGGGGTTGTCCAAAAGTATGGGCAGTAATTTGATACTGTGGCTCCACTTTCTATGTCCTGCTGGACAAATTTACAACCAGTTTAAGATGACCACATGCATCATGCAAAAAGGGTAGCCTTTGTTCAGTCAAAGACAAGGAAGTGCTATTATCTGATTTTTCTAATACTTATAGAATACATTCTGTGCAGGGATACAACGTAATTTATATATGAACATGTTTATAAAAGTAAGTAAATGTGTGTTTGAACAGTTTACAGAGAAACTTTTTTTCTTTCCTGTCCATGTAAAAACTGCGGGGTTGGACAGGAGGCTAATGTTGCTCTAAACACCGATGAGGTCATTCCCCCAAGATGCACACACAGCACATGCACCACATTACTGAGAGGCTGCAGAGGTTCAGCTCCAGCCTCAGGACATCACACAGAAAAAGTCTATCATGCTGACAGACTTTACAGTTAGCTAAACGCTTCTTCCAGTACCAGGTTCACTTTGGATAAATGCTTGTAATGCAGCCAGCACGTTGAGATTTGATTACTCTTCATTATTGTGAAAACTCAAAGTGCTGAATGTGCGACATTCTGACAACTGACTTTCAATTTAAAAAATGAAGGCGATTAAATAACGGCAGGCCCTGGAATGAGAGACAGTAAAACTGGCAAGTAAAGGTAGAAGAAAGATTAGGTTTAAAAATCCAAAGTTCTCTGTTTTCTGAATGGGGCAAATTTATAAAATGCTGCTCTATGGTCTTGTCTCATCATGTATTAAAAATATTCCAAATCAAATTCAGACAATGCCTTTCATATTCTTATAGCTGTAAGCCTTCTTGCAAAATAGACCATGACAACAAAAAGTTAAGGGAGAAAAAACCTCTTTTGTGACTTAAACATCCAGCACAATTTCATTGTCATTTGTTTTGAATTTGTTACTAGCAAATGAAATTGGAGGGACTTTAATAGAGCTAAACATGTAAGCTTGTGGCCAAAGCTGGTACTACAATTACAATCAAAATACAATAACGCATGAAATCCTTCCGCCTCCCCCAGCGTAGAGGCTCCCTGTTAGGGTGTCAGATCCAGTGATCTAACCCATTCACATTCGAATGATGTACTGTCTCAATTACGTTTCATATTGTCATGGCAATATGGCCATATGGCAATGGCTGTGCTAATATTGGAACTTTTTCCACAGTGCCTCACCATTATGCCAGAGAAATGGCTGTGCTAGTGGTCTCTGAACCAGACACTTTGCTTTTACCATTGTCACTGATATGAGTATTTGAAATTAACATCATTGCTTCATGTGTTACCATATCAGAGCTGTTTTATGATTACTTTGAATGATTTCTTTTAAAATACTGCTCCTTTACCAAAATGTCAAAAGTTGTTAGTAGCCCATGTCAAACGCCTGTTCTCTTCAAATAATCAAGTTATTTAAACAAAATCATGTAAGGTATTAGTCAATACTAATACATAAATGATTAGTATCGGTACCAATAATGACACACTTAAATCACTAGATGGCCTATAGCCTTTAATTTTGTTTTGTGACCATGCAAATACCATTTTTGACATCATTCATGCCAATATGCTTGGTTTGCATTTAGTTTATTTAGTAAATATTGATCAATATTGATCTAATTTTTCTTCTGAATTTTAACACGATGTTGGAAATCACAAATAACTTCATCCTCTGTGTCTGTAACATTAGATGGGGTGTAGTACCTCAGCTCTCTGTGATGCCAAACAGCTGTTGTGAGCAGCTGAGCCGAGATATGCAAGGGTTAAGAGGAAACTGAGCAGAAGTGGATGAAAAAGAAGAGGAAAAAAACAGAGAGGGAGGTTTGCTGATGCGAGGGGAGGAGTGCAGCAGGCAGGCTGACTAAGGAGGTGATGAAACTTCCAGATGTACAGTCTGCTGCTGTCTTCACACTGCCAACATACCCGCACCCTATCACTCTTTTCTTGCGTGGAATCACGTGGAGAGGGAGGTGGGTTTGCTGCATGGCACAGATATAATGGCACAATGCTCCCAGCATGTAAACAAGGGCTTCGTGTTTGATAAAGCATATTGTCAAAATCTGCAAAGATTAATAGGGAGCTGGAGACATTATACCACAGCTCTTCAAGCTGCTCTAACACATTTAGACCAAGATGACTGTAAGCCAAACTCAACACTCTCTATTTCCTTAAAGTGTAACTTATTACATTACTTATCCACTTTGGGTTAGCTTAAACGGCTAAACAAAACACACATGCAATGATCCATCAGATGTCACCAAATTCAGTGTCCTGTTTACAGTTGTAAAGAGGTAGAATTGACAAGAATAATATTTCCCCAAAAAAGGATGAAAGGAAGCAAGAAAAACATAAAGTGGTGTAAAGGCAACACCTGGAAAATGACAGGAATAGAAAGTTTTTGTCAGATACCTTTCCAACACAAAACCCCCATGAAGTGGAGCTATAAAAAGTGTCTCAAATAGAAAGACAGCATCTTCTGCATATGACCTTTAGTTGGGACACTTTCTTTTAATGTTTACTTTTAAAATGTTAAGTGGATTTATTTTCTGATATTACATGCAAAAGTGATATTCATACTCCCGACTTTCATTTTTACTTTATCGACATTTTCTTCCCTCAAATTACATTGGCCTCTTTATTTTAGGGGAAAAAAGCAGTGAGATTCCTGGATGTGACATTCAACCAACCAAGGTTACCATCTGCGTTCATCATAGGATTTGAGAGGATAAAATGCTTGCCGTCTTTGCTGTTGCTGAGTTAATAAGACTTGAAAAACCAAAGGTGCATCACAAATTCGCCCTACAGTTCTTTAGTCGAAGGAGAAAGATCCAAAGTTTTAAGTAAAGGTGCAGTGGAGGTCAAACTTGAGGCCAACCACTGTAAATTGTAAAGCCTGCTTGACAGGTTAATAATTACCCAAGGTGTGATTTCCCTGAGGGGAGAGGACATGCCCAACTCCCTATCGCATTCATATTAATGCCCTGTCACAAACTTCAATAATCCACGTCTTTATGTCATCCGTGCAACACGGTGTAGATGAGAGGAGACAAAAGTTGATGGGTTTTGCTCCTCACATCCATGTTGCCTACAGTTATTCCTTATCAGGCATAGCGATGAGCTTAATGAGCGGGAGAATACGGTTCATTGACTTAGGTTTGCCCCGAGTTTTGCCTTTAGGATACATGCAGCCTGATTTGTTAGTGGATGTTGTTATGGCATTATGCTGTTAAAAAACAGAATGCGTGTAGAAATGTCTAATGGGATTTCCTTCTCTTCTACTCTCTTAAAAAAATGATCACAAAGAAACTGACTAACATTTCCAATTTACCTGTCAAGATTTTAAATATATGATCCCAGTCTAAAAAGAATAACACCGATAATTATTATCTTTGTCTTTTTAAATCATCTTCAATGGGCCATATAAGCTGCAATAGAGTAAAAAACAGACAGTTCAAACAACTATTGGAAACAGTGTATGCCTCGCAGCATCAGGGGCCAACATTGTCACAACAGTAAGCTGAACACGGCCTGGCTGAACTGCACTGGCTATAACTTATACACCTGTAGCAATAAACAGTGTCGAATGTAGTGAATCTCACTGCTTAAGAAATAAGAATCAGATCCGATTTATGACCTACTTGGTGTTTGCAGACAGCCACCAGGGGGTGACTGAAGCATTTTGGCCTCCCCGAACAAAGTAATAAATCTAGATAACAAAGTGAACAGTGGGAGTTTGATTGCCTGCAAGGAGGCACACATATATGGCATTAAAGCTAATAACTAATATTACATTTGCTCCAAAATGCCCTCTGGGGGTCATGGGCAATTGTCTGTGGACTGCTGATGCGTTGGAGTGATATTAGGATAACAGCACATGGTCACTTTTTAGTTGCAACCTGACATGTGCGATCAAGAGAAAAAGGTGGACTTTTAAGCAAACATGACTCAGGTCAAAGGGATTCTTTACATTAAAACAACAATCATACAAACTACGTAAAAAAACACTCAAATTTACTATAATAATATGATAGATTTTCCCCAACATTTTTATGCAGCCATTGAATTCATTCTTGACTGGGATGCCTGTGATAGAATTCCATTGAAAGCAAGTGGGGAGGAGTCAACACACACAATTTACCGCTTACAAGAACGGTAGCCTTAAAGAGAACTGTTTGAGTACAAAAACCAGTCACCCTCCAAATTGCTTTCCTTCAGAAAGTTGTCCTAATCCTACAAGACTCTGTGAGATCTCTTATCTGTGGTATCCTCAGTGTGACATTAGTCATTGGTAGTGTTGGGCCTGATGCTGTAATGAATGCTGTGTTTGTTGCGTGGGGATTTAATTTAAAACCATTAGAACGTGTTTTAATCAGCTTCCCGTGACGCCTTACTGTGGCTGTGCCGGTGACCGTTTGGCTGCCAGAGTCTGACGCGCTCTGCTCGGTGTGGCTCTGTGAGGTCTGGTACATGGTGAGCGGATGCTCGCTGACAGAGGCCTGGATGCCGCTGTAGTCTTGTGCCGTTGCAGGGTGTGGATGTGGGTGGGAGTGTGGATGCGGATGGGGGTGTGAAGCTGTGAACTCAGCAGGGATGCTGTTCTGGGGAGGGTGCGCAAATTGGGCTGATGGATAAGCCTGGGCCATGGATGGATCCGGGGGTGCCGGTGTGTCCTGGTTACCCTGTAGAGACAGAGATTTGGAATGTTTAAGTCATTGTGTATATTCAAAAGATGCTTCCTGTGGACTTTGAAAGATGAAAACATAGCGTGAAACTAATTACACAGTGATAGGTGAGGTGTTCTGAGGTATTCTCCCTCTTACTGTGATCGATTATCAGCAGGCATAAATAAAAACTATGCAGTCCGACCACGCGCTAAAAAGGACAGTCAATTTATCCCCCGTATTCCTAAAAAAAGGAAGTAAAACCTCAACGCATGTGCGTCCTTTCACCAGAGAAACATCTTGATGATTTCCGGAGCCACATACCTCAAGTCAACGAATGCATTCTGACACAACTAGCCAGCGATAGGTCGCAGCTTAATAGGAGCTGGTCAATGTTTCGTTTACTCGAGTCTATTTTATGTCATTTTGCCCTTCATAACAACGGAACCTGACTAAAATCACTTGGAAAAAGGTCAATGTGCACCTTGTTAACTGACAGGGGGTGCATTATGCATGTAAAATGACCAGAGAGACCAGCCCGGGGAGTTTAACGACCAATACCAAGGAAGGTGAATTCTGACAATCAAACTCAGACACAGACAAGAAAAATGAGTTTACTAAACAAAATTAATAGAATCTGCTCATAGGAGCAAAAGGCAACTGAACACATGGCCATTGTGTGCTGTGTTGTGTATGAGTGAGTATTATTCCAGTGGGTCATTACAGAGAGAGAGAGAGGGAGGGAGAGAATGAGTCTTGGCTAAACTCCCTGCTCTGCTGTGTAATGAGAACCACATTTGGAAGGCTGAAATA
Organism: Takifugu rubripes; assembly: GCF_901000725.2. NCBI lineage: Eukaryota > Metazoa > Chordata > Actinopteri > Tetraodontiformes > Tetraodontidae > Takifugu > Takifugu rubripes. The sequence continues at coordinate 948,421 of NC_042289.1, forward strand.
TGCTTTACGTGGCAGAGAACTGTGCGCGTGCGCGCTCACACACACACATGCACACCACAACGAGAGAGGGGACTTATGGAATACAATGAAATCCAGGGTTAATGCTCCAACAGACAAGATTTCTCAGTCTCTTAAATGACAGTTCTTGATTCTACTTAACTCTTAATAAAGGATTAAAAATAGAAAACTGTGTTGCTATGGCTCTTCCCTGTTCACTCGGGCTGTTTATCACATTACCTAGCATGGTAGGAGTTATATGTTTGTCTTGACAGAGTGTAAAGTACTGCACTCTTGTTCTGTGTCAACATTATAGATGATGAGATCTATGGTTTCCATGAACAATCACCGGTGATTAAAGCAGGAACACAACAATAAAAAGTACTGATGTGTTTGAGTTAAATGTAGAGTGGCATTAAACTAAAGAACTAAAATAAATAAATAAATCAGGCAACCCCTAATTATCCATGGCATATCTGTGACAACTAAATAGCAAAACAAGCCAATACCAACCAAATCTACTTTGCAGTCCATCTTCTCACATCATGTCACATGGTGGAGGCGGACCAAGAGGGCCGTAAATCACCAAGTTAATGCTCCCATCATTGACGCTGCCTACTGATTCTGCATGCCTCACAAACCAACGCTGCATGTATGCATCCTGTCTCTGGTGGAAATGCGTGCTACCATTTGACCATTTTTTTATGGGGCAACTTTTGTTCTAAAAGTAATTGTACACATGTATGATATAGGTGATATAGTAGGTCATAAAGCACATTAAAATAATAAAGTGCAGTTTATACGGAGCAGAGAGTTCGTTTATTCGCAAATTATTGTTTTTCTGCTGGTTTTTTTGTAGCAATTTCTCAAAACGGTATTTTCTGAGGACAATAAATGGAAATACCAGTATAGGATACAGTCATAAAGTTAAGTATTAAAGCTGGCATGCAGTCATTTTTATTGCACCCACTTATGGGAGTAATAATTTTGCTGAAGTCAATAGACTGGGGACTGTCCCTTCTGTTCCAAACCAGTTAAAGGTAATAACACTGATCATGTTGTGATACTGCAATGCCCCAGTGACATGCATTTTGCCATAGGTTGCATGTGGATTATGCCACATGCACTGTTGTTCTAGTTCGGTGCACCAATACTCTCTGTTGGCAAGAATATTTAAAGCAGGACAGAGCCCCCCCACACACACACCATTTGTCTGTCTCCCCAGTTCTTTCTTCACTCTCTGGTCAAAACTTAAACAGGAGCATGCAGCAAGCACAGCATTGCAAAGTGAGAGAGCAAACTCCGAAGCAACAATTACAGGAGGAAGAAAGAGAGTGAGAATAAACAGGGAGATGGAGGAAAACTCCAGTGTATTTTTCAGAAGTACCTGCTCTACCATTTTGCCTCAGTTTTCCTCCTTGCACATCCAGCTGCGCTACAAAGTCCAGCCTTTTACTGTCTGCCTGCAGCTAGCATCAATTATGGATGGTATTATGTGTGTGAGAGAGGGTGTGTGACTGAGAAGTGAGGGAATAAGCAAGAGAAGAGGAGGAGGAGGAGGAGGAGGAGGAGGAGGAGGAGGTCCTACTGAATGAAAGCACCAGTACCCAATTATGTTTTCCCCAGTTTTCCTCCTCATTCTTTTCCCTCTTCAAGCGATTATTTTTGCTGCTATTTCAAGTATAGAGTGGTACATAATTATGCGTTTCTTATTTCAGTCCAACAACAGGTTATTTTTGCATTTATTGTGTTATTAGTTCCTGCTTAACACAATGCAATGCAACGTGATGCATTAGCACACAGAATTTACCGTACTATAATCCATCCAAGCATTTGCTGGATCTTGTTTGTTATTATAGCTTTTCAAAATAAGAGCTCTAAAGTAAAGGTCACACAAATGATCTTTCACAACATTTATATGGTCTGGACAGTTTTGTATTTTTTTCAACATAACAATGACCTTCTAACTTTTGCTGTTGCAAAAAAGGTCTTGCTTTAGTGTCACTTTCATATAAACATAGATGCAATTTGTGGTTGCGGGCAAACTGACACGAGAGTGAAGTGGATTTTTACTCACAGTGAGTCTATCCATAGTTATTGTCCTACATAAACTACACACTGGTATCACAGTCATGCAGCCCACAGCAGCTGCAGCTGGTTTCATCGTTTGTGTTTCCATTTCATTTCCTGCTGCTTTGGAACAAACGTGGGTCAAATGAGAAAAGAGGCTGACTGAAAAAGTCTGCAAATAGCAACATTTGTGCAACTCTTCATTGCAGTGGTTTGCGTCAGTGTAGTGGGAACTTATTCAGTACTGAGACACAGAAACCAAGTGCAAATGAGAGCAATGTGTGCCTATGCTGCGCAAAAGCTGCTGTAACACGTAAAAATTACCTCATCATTCTTCATGACCTCCTAGACCTCACATACGGGTAATTATACTGTATGTCTCTTTTTGTTGCAAACTACTGTCATCGTTTCAGCTGATTTTGATGCAAATACGAAACAGGATTGTCACACAGTCATCTTCTTTTATTCTGATGTGAATGAGAATAATTTTGATACTGACAAATGCACGTGTACATTGAGATCCTTCTTCTTTGTAGGGCTGTAATCTTGATCTTTATTGTTAAATATAACAAAATAGAATGTTGGTGTACGTTTTGTAACATAACGGACAAGTGGTCTCAGCTTTAGAAAGCATATCACTCAAAAATGACTCACAGAGCAGGACAAAAGAAGAAGTGACATGCACATAACACACTGTATCATCTACAGATCAATAGTTTGCTAAGTGGCCAAGTGGCCGTGGCCTTGTAACCGTTTGACTGACCAGGAATGCACAGGGATGGGAAGCAAAATGTTGTGTGTGTGTGTGGGAGGGGGTGGGGGGGAGAGAAGTGGGGTGGGGGGGCTGGATGTCAGTCTGTGGAAAGGGCAACTTTAGGCCAGATGTGTGTGTCTGTCCTGGTCATGTAGTTGACGGATGGTTCGAGGCAATGTGAGGCAGGGTGTGACTGAGCAACACCGCTGAGGCGGGGTCAAGACCCACACACACACACACACACACATCTATTTTTTGCACTTCTGATGGCCTTGAATGATCTATTGAATTGTTTTAGCCCTTCCATATCCCATTATAACCCCCAAACACCAGCCCTCACTTCTAAAATGTTATATTCATAAGTTCAGAGACTGAATCAGTTCTCATAAAGACAGAAATATAAATAGTCTCCATACTCTGTCAGGCTCTGTGGAAGTGCAGCTCAGTCACTCAGGGCCATACAATTTGGTTGTTCATTCATTTATTGCGACAGAACTTCATCTCAGTTATGACTCAGCTGAGTTTCCTGCTATCAGTCATGACGTGCTGGTTTTGATGGCGTTTATGCTCTAACTTCTTATCCATCTTGGGGTAGGAAACCCATCCTGTGCATGAGGGCTTCTGCTGGTAATCCTTTACATAATGACACGCAATATATTCAGCTGATGTTTTGGCGTGGAGCAGCTGCCACAGGGTGAAAATATCAACTCAGTTCGGATGGATATCTACTGGAACCTGAAAGCTCATAGCCGAGTACACTGGATGGATGTTACCGGCCGTGTTTGTAAATGGGCTTGTGTGTGTTGAACTGGAAAACCTAAATACATCACCTGCAGCCCTCAAACGCTAGCGATGATGCCCATGATGAAAGACATGGGAGTTCAGCTATGCCCTGGTGGTAACATTTTAGATTAGTGGACACAAATTCACCATTAACTACCTACATGTGAATACTAATGATTTAGTATTCATTTCAAAGCACTTGTTTCCTTGTTCTGCATGACCATATTCTGTATTTATTACAACTATAAGTAAGAGTTTAAGCTGTCATTACCATTTAGTTACCACTGAAAAAGCACCCCCCCCAAATATAAGGAGATAAATAAATAAAATTAGAAGGCAAAGGAAATCTTACATTTAGTACATTAAAACTTGGGAAATTAAATGTTAAGACTTATCTCAATGGAAGATAAGATAAGTAAGAATAAAAATGCTGAAAACAAAACAATTTTTTAGTAAAAAACATTTAGGATGTTAAAGTTTCTGTAGATTTGGAGGAACTCGATTAGGGAAAGATAAGATGAGATAAGATAAATAAAAATAAAATAAGATTAAAGCAAAGGGACAAAGCTGAAAGAAACCATCTTAATGAAAACCATAAAAGCTGTGACCTGGATCCTGACTGATGGAGATAAGGAGCAGTAATAAATGTAACAATTGTGATACAAGGACGAAACAACCATTGCTTAATTAATACTTGAATCACCACATGGAAAATTAAAATGTGTATAAATCACAATTGTTTTCACCATCTGGTACAACAATAAACTGACCTAAACATCTGGTGGGCGATATGCATGCAGTAATTATCTCTTTTTTTTAATAATTATTAATACATTGTGTGTAGTTAAAATGGATTCAGAAACTGTGGGCAGCTGTGCAGATTCATTTTTTCATGTTTAAAAAGGAGAAACATTACTTTTGGCACAATATCAGGGCTGGTTAATAACTTAGGCGACATACACTGTTATTCATTCCAAAGATTTCAAAATAAAAAAGCGAACTCCTGGCTCTCTCTCTCTTAAAAAAATAAATAAATATATATATATATTTGTCATCGGTCATGTTGTGATTGACCTGGCCCTGAAAATGTCCTGCAGCATCTAAAGGAAGAGGGTGAGACGAGCATGTTGTGTTCTTGAAATTCTGAATAATCCTTACAAGCCACCGGGTGCTGTTTTCAAAAAGCATTTAAAAGGAGGCACAAAAAAGGTCCCAGTGAAAACATATGCCAATTTCCCTAACATTAAAGACTGCTGTTGGACTTTCTGATTGTCCCTGAAGGTGTTAGCTGAGTGGAATTAGAACTAAATGTGTTAGTAATGCCAGAGTACAGGTGATACTGTAGCTCCTGTGTAACTATGATGCCTGTGTAGCATGGAGGTCCGCACCATTATACCTGGTCTAGTCAACACTCTGGTTAGGTCACAAAATGACTGGTGCTATATCGTCATTTTCCAATTGCCAATTTCCTGATGTGTTCAAGCAGTCAGTCCATAAACCATTCAAAAAGGAAAGCCGCACCACTTGATGTTCCTCTCATGGTAGGCTGCAATGTGAAAATAAGCCATTCCGCATTGTTCAAAATGGGATTTACTAGAAACTCCCGATGTACCTCAATGAAATATCAAAAGTCTCCTCTCTCTCCTAAGACTCGAGCTTTCATTTGGAGTACACTTTCAAAAAATGTTTCTAGCTATGTGGGATTAGTAGGACTTAATAATTATAATAACTAAAAGTCAGAAATGCATGTGGAGGCAGGGTTTCTGGAGGTTACAGTTTTTGTTGCAAGCTTGTTTTACTCATACAGTGAAAGGCCACTTTATTAGGAACAACTTGCTTGTAAAAGGTTGGAACCCTTTTTGACTTCAGAACCACCTTAATTCCTTCTGGCATACTTTGAACGAGGTGTTGGAAACATTCCTCAAAGGTTTTGGTCCATATTGACAGCATCACACTGCATTTGCTGCAGATTTGTCAGCTGCACATCCCTGATGTGAATCTCCTGTTCTATCACATCCCAAAATGCTCTATTGGATGGAGATCTGCTAGATTTAACTGATGACCCAGTCAAAATAAATGAGTAAATTAACTCACATGCTACTTGCAATTAGAGAAGCAGGTTTAAGCATAAAGGGCAGAAACACATTCTTTGTCTGTTAAATGTGGGAAAATGTCTGTTATTACATAAGATGATTTACCAGAATTGTTCACACCTTTGTGAATGAGATACAACTACCTCTCCTCCAATGACAACACCCAACAGATGGGTCTATAATACCATTCCATCATCTGTGCTTTCACAACTCCCTCTCTCTTGATCGGTTGTATGTGCTAGCGTAATAGCTTTCACTTTCAACAATGTGTGAACATTGAGTGTGGTAACGGCACAACATCTGTGAGCTTTCTTGGCAGATTAACAAGTGTTAAATACCAGAAAAGAGACCATATCACAACAGTGACAGATGCCATTGCTCCTAAAGAATATACAGAGAAAACAATCATATTAAAGTTAAGAAATGTGCAAATTCTTCTTGTGCCACACCTCATATTACCAGGCTAATAAAGCCTCAATTACAAGCTGCTGTTTTGTAGATAAATAGCTACATATTTGACATTTTACGTTGGGTCCTGGTTAATGGGATCTTAGCAGTGAATTATGTGTAAGAATGATATGACATCATTTAGTATCCATCTCAACACCACATTTTTAACAGTTTACACTGTCTGAATATGCATTTTGAAAGTACAGATTTTATATGTAGCCATTTTAAAATACACAGGAACACAATAGCTATGGAGCTGGAGTAGGACAGGTTCAGTATAGGAACGGATCATAAAACTGTAATACATTAGTAAAGTATTATTATGGTTAGTCATAACCACATTGTGTTTGCAGACAGAGAAAGTTTATTCATTTCTAAATGACTACTGTGAGACTACGACACGATAAACTTGTCATTGTTATTTTTCACAAAATGTTGAATCTATTTATTGGAGTTCAGTAGCACCAGGTTTTCTACAGAAGCCATGGGTCTCCTGTGGGTTTGACCCTCATTATGCTCAGCTTAGAACTGTTAGATCTTTAGCTGCTCTGACTACAATAGGCAGAACATTTCACTACATTGAAGCTACTTCCTGCAGTGGGAAGTTTAAGAGTACAGTTTAGCTTCTGTCAATAAAAAACAAACCACCTTAACATTTCCATGTTGATGCAAAAAAGCATTAGCATCAAGGCTAATGCCAAAAGAGAAGAAAACCTTGTTCAGTTCACTCTGGACAAGGATAAATGTGATGTGAACAGCCACATTTTCTTATTAAGGAGAAAGGCAGTGACATTTGTCATGAGCCAGTCGAAAGAATGTCACTTTTAAAATTTCAGGAGGCCCTGTTCAAAAAGAAATCTTTGTATTCAGTAAACACCTGCCAATTATTTCTTTCTTCAACCTTGATTTATCAGAACGGTCTCTTGTTAGCAAAGATAACATGCTAAAACTGTTTGATAGAACCCATTCACATTGACAATGGTGTTTTTCTCCTATATCAACACTGTTTAATATCCCCAATAACCTAAATTTGCGAAGGTTAAGGAGATTTTTAACAGAAGGTTGGACTAAGCTAGTTATTTTTCTGTCTTAAGTAGGACAAATGGATGAATGTCCTGTCCTTCAAAACAAAAAGTAAAAACAAAAGTTGCAAATAACATGATTTGTTTTGTATTGAGGATCCGTATTCTATATAGTTCCTATAATCATATAAGTGTAGTCCACATTATAGCTCGTTTAGCATGATAATGACCAGTGGATTGGTAGATCATGATACTGACCAGTGGATTGGTAGATCATGATAGTGACCAGTGGATTGGTAGACCATGATAGTGACCAGTGGATTGGTAGATCATGATAGTGACCAGTGGATTGGTAGATCATGATACTGACCAGTGGATTGGTAGATCATGATAGTGACCAGTGGATTGGTAGACCATGATAGTGACCAGTGGATTGGTAGATCATGATAGTGACCAGTGGATTGGTAGACCATGATAGTGACCAGTGGATTGGTAGATCATGATACTGACCAGTGGATTGGTAGATCATGATACTGACCAGTGGATTATTACAGATACACACAGTACTAAGACCTGAAATACATGTTTCAGCAGCCTAAATTAACAAGAATTCCTTTCACTAAATGAACTTTTTAAGATTATGACATTTCATAAATCTTCCATCTACTCCCTGCATATACTAATTGCTTCATGTGCTTTTATTTTCACCACTGTATTATTATCAGACTAAAAGGGGGAAAATGTGATGAATGACCCAAAATTATTGCTTATAATGATAAAATATTAATCCATATAGAAGTAGCATTTAAGGGCACAGAAATAAAAATATTACATTTCATATTGTAATATTTTGTATGTTAATGAAACTGGTTGCTCAGCTACTTGGAGGTTTGCAGTATTCCCAGTCTTATTATCAAGTTTATATATATAATTTTGGTCAATGTAATTTTAATTTTACACAGACAGTTATGTCAAGGCTTTTTAATAGTAGTAAATGCCAATAAGCCAGCCAGCAGTGTCCCCTTCGCGACTTCCCACAATACCTGAGGGAATGGCTGAAGTTCCTGCCAGCCATGTGTGGGCATGTTTTCAAGGTTCATTTCATCCATTTAAAACGTGATGTCTGACAGACAGCCCTGACAAAAACTGTCAAGTGACCTTGGCTGACTACTAGCCCACTCGTCCATGCAGATGAGCGTGAACACGCCCACACACAGATGTGCCCTGGGCTGTCTGAAATCTTTGTTTATTTTCAGGGTTCACTAATTAATTGTCCGGTCATGCAATCCCCAGACTGGAAATTGGTGAAAGAGTGAACGCTTTTATAGCGCGTGTCGATAAACTTTAGCATTTTTGGGATCAGTATGATCATTTAAAATTTTTCGGGATTGATTGCTTTGTTTTGGTGTTTTTTAATTTAATTCATTTTTTCAAAAGAAGTAAAAACAAACACAATAGTTTTTAATGTACTAAAAATGTTCCTCCTCCAACTCTGCAGTTAAAAGCTTAGCAATGATTATTGCAAGTAATCTGAACTGTTGGCTCTACCCTGTTACAATGATGATACGAACCATCGATGCTGATGGTGCTGACAGTTGATTATGCTAATACTAGCAAAGCTTGCAAAGTCTGCCAACCTGCGGTGGTATTTAAAATATGACAGCCTGTTGTCATTTATGGTGTTTTTTTCAGCTTAATGACATTTTAATACCACCAAGAGTTAGACAAAATTTAAAGTTAGATACAGAGGCCAGTGGGATGTCCTCTAACAACACTCTTGGGTCAATAGCTATCGATGAGTTCCTTGCAAATAGCCCGCAAACAAGTATTGACATTTTACGGTAACAGACATAACAGGCATTTTGCCACAGAACCAATATGTGGCATCACACACAAACACACATATAAATTCTTTTTTTTCTAATTACATGTGAGGCCCTAAATTGGACCATGAACAAAGGATCAGACAAAATACAGAACACTGGCAGTTGTATTCATCAAAACCTAAAGTCTATGCAAAAGTCTATGCTGAATTGCTGCAAAAGAAGATCAAGGTGTGAGCATAAGGTTGCTTGAATAGCTTGTTTGAACAGCAGGTGTGAATCTGGGGGCAAGACCTCAAAAGAGCCAGTAAAAGAAAAACCTGAATTCAAATGACTGTCAGGTAATAAGATACTAATATTTGCCTGAGAACGGAAGCATAGAACAATGACAGTTATTTGTCTGTACACCAGGTTACACTGGTAGTACATGCAGTAAATGTCCAAAACGATCAGTGAACACTTTCAATCAACTAGTCGGTTTTATTTAACTGCTCCTCTTTTCCAATTATCACAGGGGGCACTAATGCCTTTCTCTGTAATCCAGAGAGCTGTGCGACAGGAATACACACTGGACAGGTCAACAGTTCGTTGCACAACATACACACTATTTGCTGACACACTCACAGCTTCAGGCAATTTAGAGTCTCCCTAATGTGTCTGGTTTTTGGTCTCTGGAGGTATGAGAGTACCTGGAGAAAACCCCAATCATTGGGTCGCTAATAGAATTAAAACAAAGCTAAATTGGATAATGTCTTGCTTCACACTGCTTAAAAACCACAATTTTGTTTAAAAAAATGTCAAACTGAATTACAGCTCTACTCTAGAATAGTTTGCTACAATTAACAGAAGAAAACATTAACGCATTATTGAATAATTGCACTTGATTTCAAGTGTTTGTCAATATAAACGCTGTATAGAGTCTATATTTAACTATATATGGTAATACCAAGGTAACTAGCAATAGCATTGAATTCATAGAGAAGGGAAGCCTGTGGAAGCCTCCAGCTTAAGGGTGAGGATTTGAGGAGGAGGATATGGCTGGTTATTTCTTTTATAGATCATTGATTTCAGCTTTGAGCTTGACATATAATCTGCTATCATGTAACATCCTCTGACAGGATGAGAATAAATATATAACAGAATAAATGCACTTGTACACAACCTCCTCCATACACCTCTCGCTCCCTTCCACCCTCCCTTCTCCCCTCTCACACAAACGTGCGTTCACACATGCACACTCACATATATTATAGGTCCTCCAAGGACATATCAAACATTTTCTTCCTGCAACGTTTCCAAGGCAACATAGAGATGAGCTTCCACTCACTTTGCCCAAAAGAATCATGGCCAATGCTTAAAACTGATCCAAAATCCAATTCTTCAGTGTGTGTTTTTGCGTGTGGAGGGGGTGAGATGGTGAGCAAGGGGATAAAATTAGACAGATCCAAACAGCAAGAGTTGGGCAGAAATGCATGAAAATAAATTCCTCGAAGCTCTTGAAATCTAATAATTCAGCAACTGCAATAAAGCAAAGGCGTCATTGCTCGTTTACAGGAACACAGCAGGCCACTGTATGTCGCTTTGGACAAGAGCATCTGCTAAATGACTAAAATGTAAATGAAAATGTATCTGTTTTAAAGACTTAATAGATTGCTCAGAGGGGAAAAGCTGTAAATGTATTTTTCCCCTCAGGGGAATGCAAAGAACAAAGAAATCTTCACTGAACAAGATATGCTTGACTATTGTATCGGAAAAAGAAATTACTGAGCCATTCGTTTCAGAAGGACACGATTTAAACCACTGAACATGTCTGCGCTGGGTAGGTTTAGACACATGAACATGGTGTTCATAAAGTTGGGAAAAATCATACTTTACCTGTTTTTGTTTCCACAAACACGGCTGCAAACCCTTTCAACATCTTGTCCAAAAAGCAGCTTCTTTAATCTCCCTATTCACAACTGAAAACTTTCCCATCGTCTGATCCAAAACGTCCCTTCTGGGTTCCGTTTTTAGTGCCTTTGGGGTGTTATTTGAAATATCTGCTTTAGTGTACCGCAAACACCAAATGGTAAAAGCTTTCCCATTGGACATTGAGCTAAATTTACCTGACTTTAATTGAAGTGGGCTTCAACTGCAGTTCTTGTCTGGCAGCTGCTGTTGGACTGTTTCACGGCATTAAATACATTTTCAAATGTATTGAAGAACTTGATAAAAACATCTAAGGACCAACATTTATGACTTTCACTGTTGAATTAAACTTTAGATGTTTTGGTTTATTTACCCTTCTGCTCTATTTTGTCTTTGTGTGCTGGCCCTGGGTTGAACTGCCATCTTGTCCAGGATGTACAGCACCTATCGCCCAAAGACAGCTGGGATAGGCCCCAGAACTTTGGATGGATGGACCCTCTGGTGTATTTGAAACAGCCAAATTGTCAATAGCAGCCCCTAGCATGACATTTATAACAAAAATTTGGAAACATTAAGCACTTTTGCCAATGAAAAGGACAAAAAAAACTGACAGCATGCCTTTAAGATGTAAAAAATGTAAACAATCGACACTGGATGATGAAACTATTTCAACAATTTCCAAATTGTGATATGAGCTCTAAATTGTCTTGTATCGCCCCCTATTGGACACAGGATGCAGCTTTTCCTCCATGTTTGTCTGCTCCTGTGTTGTATAATGTGCAGTTTTCTGCAGCTGCTGGCAGGAGTCCAGGGCTTCAAACACACATTTTGCTTGTATTTAATTATTAAGCGTCTGGAGGTGAGTGTGTCTTACTTCATGAAGTAATTTGTGTCCACAGGATACACAAAAACCATCTTTGTTTGTGTTTGTGTGTTTGGTTGGGGGTTGTCCTAGCATACAGTATGCTAATACCGCATTGGAAATTTATTTCATTTTCATCACATGAGCTGCATGCATTAATTCAAATTGTTGACTTTGGGGGCTATAATTACACGATTTACATTTCCACCACTGCGCATAATCCAAGCCGCACACACCACACACACACACGCACACACATACACGAACACAGAGAAAGGTGACATGACACACCAGGAGCAGCCAGGAACATATGTATTTATTGAAACACATATTCACATAATTAGGTTTGTTGTGTTGAGACCAACACACAAAAAATAAAGTAAAGCTGACGTTCTGGCATGCAGCTGGCCACAGTGAAACCAGGGACTGGGTTCATCGGGAACTGCTCTGTCAACACAACACGGCATGTACAGCAGTAACTCGCACACATGCACATGATCACTGACACAGAGAGACACGGTGTCGTCGTCTCCTCATGGTGATTTCCATAATCTACAAAAACAGCCCCCTCTCCCCAACGCTTTAGCTCTCGCATGCAAATGAGGGATATTCCCTGATCGGAACAGAATGTGCTTGCCTGCATGTGTGTGGCCATGCATGTTGTGTGACTGCTTCAATACGTGTTGGATACACTGGTTTTAGTATACACATATTTTTTTTAACTGCATCTTTGGGCATCGTCTACTATTCAACCCTCAATGTTAGAGGGCGGAATGATTTGCTAATACTCTGCTTCTCTGAGGTTATTCACAGAAGTTTACTGCAGCCAGAGTGCTCGGCAGGGGAAACACGTTCGGGCCCTAACAAGGCTGGCTCTCCCTCATGCGTGCTGTCCCACCACTGCCTGCAGCGCTGTTTTATTTCTTGCCCCTCAATGTACCTACTGTACGTCAAAAAACACAGACACACGCGCACACACACACCCACACCTCAGAATAGAGTTAATTCTTTTGTCTTTCTTTTGTTAGTTGCAATAAATCACTCCTGTTTAATTTCACTTTGGCCTAGAGCCAGGTCATGACACCGTCCTTTGAGAGATCATATAGCATTTGACCGCACAGCCATACCCTCAAACATCCCAAATGTAACCCACATGAGGCAGAAGGCTGTGAAAGATGAGCTCCAGATTGATTTGTAGTTTGATGTATTGGGCCGTAATGGAAGTAAGGTTGTTGCATTATTTATTTTCTCTATTTTGTTGCCAATTCTGATAAGAATAATGATGAGAATCTTATCAGCCCCTTTATATCTTTCTACTACAGTGTCAAAGAATTGAGGATCCAGTGTTAAATAGCTATGGGTCAACTTTGTTAGGTCATAATCTGTCATTTCAGTACAACTATAATATTACTGATAATGGTGCATCCTTGTTAGTGTTGTATTTAGTTGTTGTCACCTGTATTGTGCAACACCCCCCATACACACAAACACACACAGAGGTGAAAGAGTCATTGGAGCGGAGATGCAATATCCGCTTTTAGACATTCATGGCAATGTCTTTGAACAATGGGGCAAATAAGAAATGTAAGTACTGCATTAAAGTCAGTCTAATTCCATTGCTTTTAAATAGAATTGGAACTGCTGAACCGTGAGTAACGTGTATAGTCACTTGTACTAAAAATAAAAGCATTCCACTGGCATCAATTTTGCCCCTGTTTCCCTTCTGTACTGTTACATTCTAAATGGGATGTTCATCTTTATGTAAATGACACAGCTCTATTTTTTGTATTTTCTGTTCAAACCGTTTTTGTAATGGTATTTAAAATACTGGCGGTTTGCTTTAAGGGGGAAAGAAAGGCTGCTTCGCACTTGAATGCAATGGCTGGACTGAATGCAGTGTTGTTCCAGAGTTATGATTAATTACTCTGCAGCTATAGTACTGGCATTGTTGGTGATGCCAGAAGGTAGCAGAAGGTTAGAAACAGCTACTTTTGTGGCGCTGCGTCAAGTTCAGTATCCCGCCATTGCGGTTCAACAAGAAATCAGACGGAAGGTTCTTTTAAATAATAAAACACACGGAGACCCATGTAGCGAAAGCATGAGCATTATAGCCATGGAGCAAGAGGCGGATTTGTGCTGCAGCGCAGAGCAAGCAGCGTTAGCTCCACGCAGCCACAGCCCCAAGTCACACAGGACTAGAAATGTTATGCAACGGCTGCTGATGAACAGAGCTGAGCTGCGCCCTTTGTGCATGCTTAACGCCCACGGAAAATAGCAGGGTTCCCAAGCAGTGCAGGCAGGCAGTATAAATAATGCATTTCAGGACAAGAACACACACACACAAAGAGGCAAACTCATACACAGACTCCCTGCCTTTTGAAAATGAGTCGTCTTGGAAACAAAACCATATAATTTGGGATACAGTGCTTCAATTATACTGTGATAATATGTACAATGGTGTTACAGCATTGTGATGTCATCTATCTATCTATCTATCTATCTATCTATCTATCTATCTATCTATCTATCTATCTATCTATCTATCTATCTATCTATCTATCTATCTATCTATCTATCTATCTATCTATCTATCTATCTATCTACAATGCCTAGATGACTACACTGAATACATTTTAAGTGAAATTTCCTTTTTCCCCCACTGTTCTACAGTAATGTGGACAAAGATCCCCGCCAGACCAAACTGGCTTAAAGTGCAACACAGACAAAGGATTGTGCTGCAGAAGTGCAGCATAAACAAACTTTAATGTGAAAATGACAGCTCTTTTGCTGCAGAGCTCCAGTCACTACAAATGCAATGTAACGTGTGCTCATACATTTTCAGTAAAACCTGGAGGCAGCAGCTTTGCTTTCAGCTTCACTGCTACAGTGTAAAACAAATAAAATAGATTTTAGCTGGTTTCTCTACATAACATCATTCCAGTGCCAGACGTGCCTTTCATTGTTGTTTTTTCTTGTTTATTTGGCATTGACTATCAAAATAAAATTATATAAGTACAATATGGAAGGATAAAAAAGTTAATATAAAAACAAAACTAAACAATTTTCTATCAAAAATGTTTCGTTTCGTTTCGTTTTCTCTCGCTTATCTGGATCCGGGTCGCGGGGGCAGCAGCTTCAGGAGGGATGCCCAGGCAGCTCTCTCCCCGGCCACTTCCATCAGCTCTTCCGGGGGAACCCCCAGCCGCTCCCAAGCCAGGCGAGAGATGTAATCTCTCCACCTAGTCCTGGGCCGGCCACAAGGCCGGAACACCTCTAAAGGGAGGCGTCCGGAAGGCATCCTAGCCAGATGCCCGAGCCACCCCAACTGACTCCTCTCGATGTGGAGGAGCAGCGGTTCTACTCCGAGCCCCTCCCGGATGTCTGAGCGTTAAGTGCCCGCATCACTGCGGACGCCGCTCCGATCCGCTTGTCGATCTCCCGTTCCATCCTACCCTCACTCGTGAACAAGATCCCGAGATACTTGAACTCCTCCACCTGGGGCAGGACCTCCTCCCCGACCTGGAGAAGGCACTCTACCTTTTTCCGAGCGAGGACCATGGACTCTGACGTGGAGGTGCTGATCCGCATCCCTGCCACTTCACACTCGGTCGCGAACCGTCCCAGCATTTGTTGGAGGTCCGTGTTCGATGGCGCCAGAAGAACTACGTCATCCGCAAAAAGCAGCGACGAGATCTTCTGCCCACCGAACTCGACACCCTCCACTCCCCGGCTGCGACTAGAAATTCTGTCCATAAAAGTTATGAACAGAACCGGTGACAAAGGGCAGTCACCCTCACTGGGAACGAGTCCAACTTACAACCAGCTATCTGGACCAACTCCTGCTCCTTTGGTACAGGGACTGGACGGCCCTTATCAAGGGACCTTCCACCCCATACTCCCAGAGCACCCCCCACAGGATCCTGGGGACCCGGTCATAAGCCTTTTTCAAGTCCACAAAACACATGTGGACTGGTTGAGCAAACTCCCAACTCCCCTCAAGCATCCCAGCAAGGGTAAAGAGCAGATCCCTGGTTCCACGACCGGGGCGAAACCCGCATTGTTCCTCCTTGATCAGAGGTTCGACTATCAGTCTAATCCTCTTTTCCAGCACCCTGGCATAGACCTTCCCAGGGAGGCTGAGGAGTGTGATCCCCCTGTAGTTGGAACACACCCTCTGGTCCCCACTCTTAAAAATAGGGACCACCACCCCAGTCTGCCAGTCCAAGGGCACTGTCCCCGATGTCCACGCAATGTTGCAGAGGCGTGTCAACCAGGACAGCCCTACACCATCCAGAGCCTTAAGATACCCCGGGTGGATCTCATCTGCTCCTGGAGCTCCTCTGCCGGGCAGCTGTTTCACTACCTCTGCAACTTCCAGAATTGGATGGTCAACCTCCTGGTCATCTGACTCTGTTCCACCTTGAGGATACATGTTGGTAAGATTGAGGAGCTCCTGGAAGTATTCCTTCCACTGCCGGATAATTGCTCCACGAGACGTCAGCAGCCCCACGCACACCTAACACGGTGTGGGCGAGTTGCTACCTGCCGCCCCTAAGGTGCTGGACAGTTTGCCAGAATCTTCTTGGAGCAGACCGAAAGTCTTCCTCCATATCCTCACCGAACTCCTCCCATGCCCAAGTTTTTGCCTCCGCGACTGTCACGGCCGTAACCAGTTTAGCCAGCCTGTACCGGTCAGCTGCTTCCGGAGACCCACAGACCAGCCATGACCTCTAGGCCTCTTTCTTCAGCTTGACAGCTCCCCTCACCTCTGGTGTCCACCATCGGGTACGGGGATTACCGCCACGACCAGCACCAGCGGCCTTGCAGCCACAGCTCGCGACAGCCGCCTCGACAATGACGGAGCGGAACATGGCCCATTCAATGTCCCCTACCACCCTCGGAAGACGATCAAAGCTCTGTCGGAGGTAGGAGTTGAAGACCAGCCTGACGGGTTCCTCCACCAAGCGTTCCCAACAGACCCTCACTTGGCGGTCCGATCCTCAGTTATGGAAATTGGCTATTAAAAGTGTGCAGATGGTAAAGTTTGCGTGGATTGGTAACATAAATTATGCAGAAGAAAACATCAGCTAAAAGCTGCTGACTGAGGACTTAAACGGTCTAATACAAGCAAGTGAAAGAAATGTTTGTATAGTACTATATGTACTGAATGTATGTAAAATTATTCACACTTCTGCTCTATGTTGAATGTGTATTTATAAGCTTTCCCACTGTCCTCAATAAAGATTTTTCAGGTGTAAATTATGTAGTAGATTACAAGTTTCAGGGACATTCACCTCATTTGATAGAAATGCTTTGCAGCCTGTCCACAATGCTGATTATCAAGAACAAATATACAATTGTCTTCATCTTCGACCACACTAGGTGCAGTCACGGTAGACATTTAAACACAAAACTCATCATGAAAACTTTGATGGGCTCAAAATCAACACAATCAAATAAGCTAGTATCTTACGCTGCATGATATCAGTTTCCCTCTCTCCGACGAGTTCTAGTTTAGTATTTGACATTTTTTAAAGGGGACAGTGCTTGTTCTTCATCCACCAGGCGTGCATAGCAAATTTGCCTGTTAGTACACAACAGTGTAGTCAAGCAGTTGATGGACAGGAAAACACACCATCACTAAATTAGTCCAATTACATTAAAGTGGACTTCATTGAATTTAATGTTTGGTGTGTGCCATACCCTCAGTTTGTAGCTCTTTTCTGTAGGGCTCTCATTGCTGTCAAACTATATCCTACAATCAATGGGTGGTGCAGAAGGGGAGGAAAAAAGAGCACATTCAGTTATAAATCACTGTCTGTGGCGCATTTATGTGCTAATATGAATCATCGAGAAAGTCCAGTGTCAGCTGTCCGACATAAAATTCACAGGCTCACAAAATCCATACCTGGAAAACAAACAGGGCCTCGTCATCTTTGAGAGGATGGTGGGAACTTGGCAGCTTAGTTAATTAAAAATGCGGCCATTTATCAGCCAGACGCAAAGTGTTGGAATTAGAAGAGTGCAGCACCATGTGTTGGCCTGCAGTGAACCTCTCCAATCAAAGTATGCTGTATGAACATGGCTCAAAGCCACATATGAGACATCATCAATGGTAACGCTGTCTGCAGTTCTCTGGTGTCTGTTAAATAATTCAGATGGTGGCTCATTATGCAATTCACCTACCATTAGCTGCTGACAGTGTTTACTCTGGGTTACTAGCATCTAATTAGTTTAGAAGTGACACTGTTCAAAACTCAATGATGAATGTAGTACGGATGGCCAGATCCACTCAGGTTATTGGACGCTGTGTGACTTTGTAAATAGAACGAGAAATAACACAAAAGCTCATATGGCAATGGCCTATGCTACTGAAATGGAAAAACTAATGTTTTTGCATAACAGACAAACATTTAATATTAATTGCTTATTCATAAATGGCCAATTTACGATAAACATAAAGTGATCTAAGCATGATTTTCTTTTTTGTATGGGGGAAAGGTTACACTCTAAAGTAAAAGTAAATATTCTTGCCACTCTGGTGCCATTGATGAGGGTTGTAGTAATTTGTTCAGTCTAAAATGTCATTAGAAACGTAAGGACTAGTTGCATACATCTGTGCATCAGTCCTTGCTTCATTTCAGCTAATGGACATGCTGCGCCATTTGACTTTGATTATTGCACCCCGAAGTAAAAGCTCTCCAAAGTTGAACAAATTAAAAATAAAAAGTGTTTCCACATTTACGGCTGTGCCGTTGCTGAAGAGGCACATTTACAATGCAAATGTCATTATCGTCATTAGAGCCAGTCATCAATGCAGACATACCATCAACAACAACGATGACAAGGACTCTGCGGCTGCTCCAGTTAGCTCTCATTAGGTCCAGTGTCCCACTTCAATCACACACAAATTAAAACAGAAAGGCAAACAGAGAAACACCAATTGTGCTTTGTAGCTGCGCACGAGGGACTTGAATCATATTCAACTTTATGGATTTATTTATTTGTTTCACTTTATCCAGGCTTTCTTTGTGTGTTGCAGCAGTATACCTGCGCCGCTACGGTAAAAGCTGGTAGTAACAACCGAATATTAATTATCCTTAGATCCAGACTGACGATGACACGGTTTGGGGAGCTATTCATAATTAATTAAGTTGTTGCTGCTGCTGTGTAAAATTAAACCTTTCTCTCAAATTAGCCACTGTAAATGACACACACTCAGTGTCTTAGTCTGGGTAAGGTGTGATGAAGTCAGGCACCAATTTGGGAAAGATCATTTCATTTTGGGGGCTGGCATGGGAAACATCTGCAGCACGTTGTGGGAGGTGATTGTAAAAAACGTGCACAGAAGTCAAAAAGACAGGCTGTGTGCACTGATGTACCTCATCTTTAAAGAAGCAGCACACACGAAAATAAACTGCTGGCGATATTTGTTATGTAGAGCTACATAAACGTGAGTCCTGAGAACAAAAGTAAGAAGAATAAAATTTTACATGCCTTTAACCATCTCTTTACCTTTTGTGAATATCAGTAGTTCATAATAAATTTGGATTTCTTCTTAAATGCTTGATTGTATTTTGGAATTTTGGTCAAGTCTTTGCCAGATGACCCCATACGTGATATTAATCGTTAATCACAATTACAGAAATTGTATTTTCCGGGTGATCCGTCTGCCTATTCATCATTGTTTATCCCCAACCATTGTCACAGGAAATGCCGCAGCCTGCTTCATTGGTCACCGCTGCAGGGCACATATGCCATTCGCACGGAGGAGCATGGAGGAGCAATTTAGCCTTCAATCAATTTTACTTCCTGTGTCGAGATATAAGAAAATAAATGCACATCTAGGAAAAGCCCAGTTCTGGACTGTGGACGGAAACAAGAATGCAAATTCAATCAATCAATCAATCTTTATTTATATAGCGTCTTATACAATCAAAATTGTTTCAAGGCGCTTTCCAGAATCCCAGGGCCTAACCCCAGACAAGCAACAGTGGCAAGGAAAAACTCCCCTTTAACAGGAAGAAACCTTGAGCAGGACCAGGCTCATGTAGGGGGACCCTCCTGCTGATTAAAGACTCCGAGCTCAGAATTAAACCTGGAATTTTCTTACAAAGAGGGGACCATCTTGGATGCTGCACGTTGGTGCTGCTTGAGTGATAAAACGTTCTCACATGCTGTGCAGATTAGGGCACTGTTTACGGTGTATGCATGCGTGTGTGAAAGAGAGCATGAGTAAGTGAGAGAAAGACATTTTGTCAAGTCTGAACCAGGGAAAAGTGTGGACCAAGTATGTTTTGCCGATTGTCACCACCCCGGCAAAAAAGTAAGCCAAGCAGAATTACATTTTATCCAATAATGTGTTTGCTATTGCAAATTAGTCCTATAAAAATGTCATTTCGAGGAGACAGGATTGGCTTGGTCTGACAGCAGGAGATAGCATCAATACACAAGACATGCTTGAATTATTCTGTCACATGGACTTCAGTTGACGTTAATGGGAGATGGAGTGAACGACTAATGTGACCTTTAGAAAAAAACGAATCAAATTAGAAAGCTGCTCGCCACAACCGGAGTCTGATCTGACGAGCACTAGATTATCAGGGGTAAAGGGTCTTCCTCAAGGGCACTTAAAGATTGATTCTTTTGTTTCTCACGCCGGGAACTTTTAAATCAAAGTTGAACTTCGACAATATTGCGCTGTCGCTTTTAACTTTTTAGTGCTCCGCGAGCCTTTCAAAAATCTGCGCCCCATCCCAAAAACAACTCTCATGGAAGCTGGTTCGTCATGACGACGGCAGGTGTGAAGGCATTAAAATGCTACTTCCGTGGTAAGTGGTGACATCACCGGAAGAGAAAAAAGCAAGAGAAAAAAAATGGTTTGGGAATCTTACCTTCATGGCGTGAAGAGCGTTCATCATGTCAAGCAAACAAGAAGAAAGGAAAAAAATTAGTAAAACACCACATACATGGCATTTCTTTACCTATTCTCTGACTTGCAAAGCATGGAAAGGGTAGAAATCAAATAAAATAAGGGTTATATTCCTAACTGTAGGGCTGTCAGTGCCCTTCCATCTCTCTGTGTTATGTCCTGAGCAATGCAGTGACCCTGTCACACTAAATCTACAGCTGACTGGAGACTGCACCATTGTGTGTGTGTGTGTGCGTGTGTGTGAGCACGCACATACATGTGTGTCAGCCTTCTGTATGACACATGATGGAGCGCATGCATTGCTCAGAAGAATATTATCCCCATTCAAGGAGAGAGACAAATAGAGGAAGAAAGAAGGATCACCCACATTCTAATAAATCCCATTTCCAATTGTACTTCCTGTGATCTCTGTAGCCCCTGGTGTTGCTTGCTGTTCTATTATGCCAGTACCCTACAAACTACCTGGAAGAACTCATCAGCACCTGCACAGAATGCCCACACAGAACCAGCAGCCTCAGATTTTTCCTTTTGGTTCATAACTTCGCAGCAAATAAAATCAGAAAAGGTGCAGTGTGGTGATGAAAGAATTGCTTTCTTGCATTAAAAAAAAGGTATATTGACATATACATTCTCCAGTATGTTTCGTTGTATGTTAGCCGTGTTATATTTTCATTTAGCATTTCAAAGATCTCAACATGTCGACTGAGTGTGTGCTGGGTTGTGGAGACATTCAAGATACTTTGTCCTGTTTGGTTGAGGAAATGAGGGGTCTGTCACCATATGAACTGCGAGTCATCTAGAGAGTATACATGTTGTCTTTGACCCATAAAGATTCAGAGAGCAGCGTGTGTGACATATTTATGGAAAATATCTACACACTGAGCTGGGATTGCCCTTTTCCACTCCAAAGACTTTTATCATTTACCCAGAATTTTGAAAACCCTTTGTGGTTTCTGCTGGTTGACCAGAGAAAAACTGTCCCTAACATTCAGACTCTCATGGAAATTGACCTAGCAGGGGAATGGTTCCTCTCAGATTAGCCAGGATCCTTCAGGGGTTTGGCTTTGTGCTGAAGACGCTAACTGCTGGAACAGACTCCCATTCTTTCATACATTTACACGGGCTTCACTTTATGTTTTGGTCATTTGTAAATTAGGGCCAGAGAAGGATTGTTACAATAAGATCCATGTCCAGACTCTTTGGAGCTTATTTATGAGAAATAACTTCATCAAGATGCTGAGTCATTGACTCAAAATGACCAAGTCTACAGGATAATAGTTGGCTAGCTGACAAAGCTAAATGTGTGCCAAGCACCAAAGCTAATTTGTGAAAAGTTGAAGAATCTTAAGCAAGATTAGAAGAAACTGATGGACCACAAAAGTCCCAGTCACTCTGCTGCTGTATCTCTCCCCTGTACATCACCAGTCTGATTTTAATATATTTCTGGAGTGTTGGGGTGAGGAAATGTGCACCATAGAGACTACCAAGAATTTTTTAAAATCCCAGTAAAGAAAAAAATCCTAGTAAAATATGTTTCTGGAAATGTCAGTGGGTAAGGGAAAAATCACTGGAAATATGCAGCACTACAGTTCTTGATGTTCTTGTAGGAGCTCCAATAAAGACTTCTTATTGTAAATCACAGACACAATCACATTTGGGGTCAGTTTCCCTTTCATTGTGTTTAAATAGACACATGAAGAATGATGGATCAAAGACAAAAAGACTAATATATCACAACATGTAGCCTACAGTTTAATACTATTCCATCTTATAGACATGTGCTATATGATGTTAAAATGTTATATGAGCCACGCCCTGCTCTCTCTCTCTCTCTCTCTCTCTCTCACACACACACACACACACACACACACACACACACACACACACACACACACACACACACACAGGGTATTTAGAATATTGTGGCTGCCTGCAGCTAGCAAATTAGTCACATCTGAAACAGTCTAATTAACCCAGAGGAGCTTAACCCACTTATCACAGCAAGCAGAGAGCAAGAGACATAGACTCGCACAAAGAGAGAGACTCACACTATCTTCGACTCTGATTGATTTCTCTCAAGTGTGTGTACGTGTGTGTGTTTTTGTGGGTGCGTGTATATGTAGTAGGAGGCATGTATTTACTTTCATCAGTCTGATTCACACACAGACACACACACACACACACACACACACACATACACACAGTATGTAAAAACATAATAAAGATGACAAAAGAGGAAATGTAGGCATCCATCCGTGGAGTAACACATAGTCATTTGCTTAGCGAGTCACAGCTAATTAGCAGGGTGTGGTGCTCCCTAATATATATGAATGGCTATGTTTAAGTTTTGCATCACATTTTAACTTATTTGTGAACTGTAATGTTTCAACAGTAATGTAGTGAGCTCTGACAAATTGGTCTGGTGTCAGGATAACACTTGAAAAACTAAAAGCTGTTTTAAAAAGAATGGTCTTATCTGTGGGGAACAAATAACAACAAGCAGCAAACTTATTTGAAATGCTCATATTCCTTCCTTGGATATTATATATTGAATAATATCAGGAGCATTTCCATCAAACTTTGTGGACAATAGTGCTTTGCTGTACAGTGTGTCACAGATTTCTTTTATCTAATTCCTCATTTGATGTAATTTCACGGGCAGCAGCAATTGCCTCTTTCAATTAACAGTAATTGGAAGCAAATTTTCCAATCACAGTGCTGAACGTCAATTTGTAGATTGAATCCAGATAAATACAGTAAGATTACAAAGATTTAGTGAAGACAAATGTGAGGGGGAAAAAAGGTAAAGATGGTGAACATGAGAAGAAAGGAGAAATGAAGAAAAGACTGTTAAATGCAGGTGGAGATCTCTCTTTCTCTCTCTCTCTTTCATGTCCGGTGTGTGTGTGTGTGTGTGTGTGTGTGTGTGTGTGTGTAGTCTTGCCGACCTCAGCATTTTTCTACACATTATTCTTGGTCATTTGATTTGAGAGGCTCTCAGGATGAACCTGCCGATGCAAGCATTTTTGAAAAAGCAGTACCACACACACACTCACACACATGCACTCTCTCTCTCTCACACACACACACATGCACTCTCTCTCTCTCTCTCACACACACACACACACACACACACACTGACACACCCGCACGCACACAGGGAGAGGCAGCCATAGAGAGTAAAATCCTTATGAGACAGTCAATATTCAGCTGCAGAAAAAAAAAGATTACTATGTGCGCATCACGTTTCTTCTTTACCACAGTGAGAGTGACGCACATGTCTCGGTCCTGCTGCGCCGCAAGTCGAAATGCAAATGTTCTGAAAATACTGACCCACCTGCTCATGATGTAAGTCATCACAATATATATATGTGTGTGTGTGTGTGTGTCTGTATTCAGACAGACGGACGGACGGACGGACGGACAGACAGACAGACAGACAGACAGACAGACAGACAGACAGAACGACCAACATCGATCCAACACAACTATGTAAAAGTGGTCTCTATCAGCAATAGCTGATGCAGGTGCAGCTGAACAATACACCAAATTCTTCTTGACTCATCCTTCATTTTTCAATTGTGATCCTCCTCATTTTAAGGCAGAGCCTGCTCACTTGTGACAGCGTCTGAGCTGATAACACAGTGAGGACGACTGCACTGCTCCTTCCTCGCGGTACAAACATTACCAGGGGTCAGCACCTTGCACAGTGGCATTTGCCCGCTTTCGCCTTCTGTTCATTCATCCACCTCTGGGTCGGATTATTTATGTTACAGAGAAATGAACGCTTGATTTATAGCACAGAGGGTGCATGTTGGTCATTGTAGATCAAAAGGAGGAAGAGGCTTTTTTCCCTCTCCAGTCACTGCCCCCGAGGTAGAAGTGAAACAAAATATAAAAAGAGAAAATATAGGCTGCTGCCAGGACAAGGAAGTAAAACAAGGGAAGAAAGAGTACTTCACTCAATCAAAAGTACTTCTGTATATCAGTGTAAAAATTTGCACAGGGTGTACTCTTTAAATGTGGATGTGTGAAGGTAATAGCTGCCAAAATGAAAAAAAAACCCAAAAAACTGTTTTTAACGTTGGCTGGTAATTTCTTTAGAAACAGCATTTTCTTCAAAACAGGTATGAAACTTTTCTGCTCTCTCATCATGTAGAACATTCTGCACATATACATTCATTTAGGCAATTAAGCTAATCTTTGATTCATTTTGTTGAATATTTTTTATGATTAAATCAATTGGAAGGACATAAAAAGTACATTTTTCTGTAGAATTTACAAAATATTAATAAAATCTTCTTGCAGTGAAAGTAAATGTCACAGCAGTTTTGGAGCTATAATATATTGATGATTTATTAAAATTCTTTTAAGATCAGTGCCTTGCTTATCAGAACACCATCCTTCCTACTATGTACCTCATATATGTTACATTACCTGCAAGAACACATATTTTCTACTCCTCCCTTTCATTCCCTTTCCTTTAAATTACCTTTTTAAATCAAGTCAAATAGCTCAAGCATTCTTGTAGATTCATCGATCTGGCATATCTACCTTAATGACTGAACAGCCTCTGTGCAACTGTGAGCAATATATCAGCATTACACAAACTGAATGTGATTGTTACAGCCAGCTCAAAATGGCTTTGGTTATAAGTATGATATTAGGTAAAATATAACTCCAACGGGTCCTAGTAGAACACTTTTATTTTTCTATAAATACAATTTTAACACAATATTAACAATTGAGGATTTTGAGTATTTGCAATAATGCTGATGATGTTCTATAATACTATGATGTTTTTTACTGGAATAATTACTAGGGTAGCCATGTTGTCACTATCATAATCACAGCTATTCCCATGTAGTTAGGAAATCTTGCTGATGTGCTGTTTGCCAGCAATTGAGTTTGATAGAAGTGAAGCAGACGTCGCAGAATAAATTTGATAGGCATACGTATATTTTTCTGTGGGTGTGTGTACACAGAGTCTTTGCTCTGACAACAAGGTGTCATGCATCTGGCCCCGGAGGATGATGGGAAATCTGCCTCAGGCCTCCAGCGTTGATATTTTTCATAGAACTTTTGACACATTGACAAATGTGATTGGGACAGAGAGAGAGAGAGAGAGAGAGACAGAGCGAGAGTGAGTGAGAGACAGAACGTATGCGTATGTCAGTGGGAAAGCTAATGAAAAGCTAATGACGCTAATGATAACACTGTGTAGTTGCAGTGATTGCTTCTTTCTGATCTCATAATGTGAGGATGATTGCAACTGCACTGCAGATATTGTTTGAAATGTGTCTTAATGAGGGGGGCATTAATATTATACGCAGGTGTTTTCTTTTCAATCACAGGCAGTAATGAGTTGAACTTCAGCCCAGCAACATTTGTAAACATGAAGGCACAGATTCACCCCCATCTTTAATTGTACAAATAAAACCAAGCTAATTGCATGCCAACAGTCATAATTAAAATAATACAACAGTTCTATTTTATAATGCCATTTCATGAGCAGTAACTTAAATATTAATAATTATAAATGATCAGTATATAGTAATTATCCAAAAAGTCTGCAATCAAATTATATAAATCATTTGCCCACAAATTGAAATAATTTGTTTGATACTATAGTAGACTTAATGGCTAATTATTGGAGTTTTCTTTGATATTCTTTTTGCTTCCTTTTGACAAGAGTTTCTGTGTTTATTGTATTGTCTTTGAATAAGTGAGTGATATGTGTGAGGGAGAGGGGGCAGAACCATATGTTAATTATGTAAATGATTGGCTTTAATCAGGTTCAGCCATGTAGCAAGTTAATGGGGAAAGAGAATCTGTAGATCCAGCACAATCCCAATTAATATTCATCTGTAAGTCTGTGTATGTGTG
>NC_042289.1:977500-1070000 GCF_901000725.2 Takifugu rubripes
GTCTCTTTCAGAGCGTGTTGGTGGAGACCAGAATAACATTTTCAAAGATCTTGTTTTTGTCAAGTCCATTTGAACTGCAGAGCCGGCATCAGCACCTGAGCCATGGCCCAACTCAGCTCCAATTTTTCGTAATCTATAATAATAATCTTTCTAATTCACTCGCTAAAAAGCGCAGTAAACAACTGTAGCTTATTCAAAATGCTCGACTTTGATCAGACCAAAAAGCTCATTACTCCAGATCTGAAGTCTTTACATTGGCTCCTGCTCAGCTACCGAATAGATTTAGTGCTACTACAAGGCTACAAATTATGAACTGGCTTATGTCCAAAGTACATTAATAATTTGCTAATAGAATATAAACCTAGCAGGAATCTGAGATCTCCAGATTCGGGTCAGCTCATTGGACCCAGAATTGAAACTAAACATGGCAAAGCAGCATTTGGCATGCTAACTGCACACAACCGGAACAAGCCTCCCTACATGAGCTTTACATCTTTAAATCCAGTTTAGCTAGGCTAACAAAATAAATGACATTCTAGGTGTAAGTAGTCACTTATCCATTCATCTTCCCTGACAGGGTCATGGGGAATAGGGATTAGTTTCAGTGATTAGTTTTTTTGTGAACTACCATCAATTAAGTGGAAAAGGAATAAATACATACATAAATATATGGCTTTCATTTGTATATGCTGGTCTCTTCTTTCACACATTAAATGTGTAATGACGCCGACTTTTCATGAACGATAAACTGACCTGGAGCTTAGTTTGAATGTTTCTAACAGTGTAAATGAGGAGTACTCTGATACACGCATGATAGTTGACAGCCATAATCTCTACTTTGCTTCCTTCCACCCCTTTAGGAGGATCAGTGTCAGCCTGTCCATGTCTGACGGGCTTCATTATCATCAGCACCATCACATACTTTAGAAACACCTACAGGGAGAATTATCAGCATCAAGCGCACAAAAAACAACCTCATTGTCAACTCGACATTAACTAATCCAACTGGTGCACTCGACATTAAAAACAAAACACAAAAACAGTGTGTGTGTTTCTGTATGTGTGCTTAAGAGAGTAAGAGATTGAGAATATCTCTGTGCTTTATGGTTAACCCAGGTGAGGCCACAGATGGAATGTTAAACAGTTTTTAGATCGATGTCAGTGAACGCAACTCAACTGAGCCATTTGCTCAGCCGTGAGAGATGTCAATACACCCATGAGGGTCATCCGTCTCTGTGATTTCCCCCAGTGTGCATGTGTGTCTGTCTGCGTTGTGCTCTGTAGATATAACACGTTTTCCTGCTCACTCACACACATATAGTAACACCATACCCTCAAATTACATTACAACTACTCTCCTCTGTCTCTAAGAACATTTCCAATTATTGCTTTAAGTGCTCTTCCATCACTGAATGTCAAGTATCAAGTATCTCCCGCTCTCTCTCACTCACGCGCACACACACACACACACACACACACACACACACACACACAGAGTATCTGTGTGTATCTGTGAAGAAGGATGAATGAAACTGCACTGATCGATTGCGAAACACAGGGATTGAATTGAAAGCATGCTTCAGTGATCCGGATTCCTTTAAATAATATCGTGAAGTGATGTGATGCTGCATTGATTTTTATTTTTCTCTCTTTACGGGAAGGTCAAAGGTCATGCTGCACTTCAAAACAGCACCCTAAAGCTGAGGTGGAGTCAACATCTCGCCTGAGCCAGCATAACAACAGATAAAAGGATGTAATTCACAATGTGATGATGCACAATTAGGAGAAGAGCTTCTGCTGTAAGGAGCTGTGACAGATTCTAGCTATTAATTGTGAAGTCATACTGATTTCACAGAAATTTCATTTTTTCCAAAACAAAATAAAAGAAGGAAACAACCATTTCAATACTCATTAACAGTCCTATTTAATGTGTATGTAGAGATACAAGTGAACACTGTTACACAACTTGACAAGTAAAAGGCTACTTCGTGGAAACCCCATAATTCACAATAAATGATACCACTTTGCAAGATAGGAACTATTGTACTTACTGTATGTATATAAATATGGTCTATTTAATTCTTTCAGATTTATGGTGGTGCATCACGCCTCTGTTAAAACACAACCTCCTTTTTTCAAACATTATTACAGATTTTTTTACACTTGGAGAATCTAAAGTGCATCACTTGTCAATGTTTCCTCATCTCAAGACACCCTTGTCCACTGACCCTGCATCTACAGGGTGAGAGGTTCTAGTACCATAATGACTTCATACTGCTGAGTTTCTCTTTGCACATCGCACAGATTCTAAATGAAAACTTCCTTAATAATTAACAACTGAGAAGACAGTTAATGGCATTTCAAATGATAATCATATCATGTTTCAAACATATCTCATGACCCATTTGTTAGACAGCAGCTAACAATGTTAGCATCCCCTGTGTAATAGTTGATGGCGTCAGAGCACACTGTAATAAAGATGCCAATGCATTCATAAGCTTGGGAGCACATCATCAAATGAATTCAACACATTATTCCACAGAAAAAGTGCTCAAGCTTCATGAGTAAGAGTTAAGCAGAAGGTGAGGGACCATACTCATTTTCAGTTTACACGATGAGCATCCTGTAAATGAAATTGAGCAATCCTGCTGCAGGCGCCGGTGCACTTCTCTCATTATTTCATTTCCGCTGTCACCACAAAGCATCTTTGGTTGACTCACTTGGTAGTGAGACAGCACATCAAAAAGTAGAGTAGATTGACCACAATTGAAAAAAAGGAAGAATCTGGGCAAAGAGATTGCAGACAAATACATGCTGTACCATGTGTGTGTGTGTGAGAGAGAGAGAGGAAGAGGGGGAGGAATGATGGAGTTAAAAGAAGTGAGCCTGGTTAATTTAATTTTCTTTCCATTAGTGGAGAGCTGAGAAGTCTTTCTTTCCCTCTGGTTGCCTCTCTTTTCCTTTTTTGTGTTAGCATTCAAGGCCATTTTGTGAGTAAGTACTGGCTCACTGCAATCAAAAGAAAATTTGCTGTTTTAATGGCGTTCTTTATAATGAAAGTTTTCATAGTGGCTGTTCCATGAACTATAATTGTTGCACTCGTGATTATCAAATCTGCTTTCTCTGGTATCACTGAAAGAGGGAAAACCTAATCGTGTCAACATTAATGGCAATTTGTAGAAATTCTAACGGTGAGTGTGTGAGGATTTCACAGGAACAAATCCCCAAGGCCAGGCTTCGCAAATCCCGCGTAAAGCCAAACCGTCGGACTGCTGGCTGGCGCTGCCGCCATGCAGTGCACTCAGTCCTGGAATCCCAAAGAGTGTGGGTGAAAGAGTTCCTTTACTTCTGTGCTCATCCTTTTGCCAGGTAGCAAGTGCAATGTTGTCATTTGGTGTAGAAATGATGTAACCTTAAAGTGACTGGAGGGAGCGTTGCGTTAGTGAGGGGCTGACCCTCAGACTCCGGTCCAGTGCCCAAATGTAGCGGGGGTTGACTCTCATTGTAGAGTCGTGTTTGAGCACAATACTGCTACCTACACAAAACAGAGAGGCGCTCTCAAAATGCGTTAACACACCAGCAGGCAGTGTGTGTGTGTGTGTGTGTGTGTGTGTGTGTGTGTGCGTCTTCAGCCTGTAAGGCACACTGTGACCCAGATAGCATAAAGGATTTCACGCATTCGGGATCCCTCTAAATTAAAGACACTGGCTTTTCTTTCTTTTCTCTCCATCATGGGGAGAGCAGGGCAAGGATTGAAATGGTGTCATGGATGGAGGAGAGTGCGCATCTCCTCCTCCTCCACCATCCTCTCTTCTTACTAAATCATCAAAAGGAGTTAAAATGCCAGCAGACATAATGAGGTTGTGGAGTCTACCACTCCCCCACCCTCTTTTCTTCATCTCTTCCCCACTCCTCTGCTCTGCTCTTGCTTTGCAACTCCTTTCTTCAGTGCATTTTCAGCCCTCATTTGTAGGTGGGGGTGATAGGTTTATGCATAAAGCTGGTGTACTTGTGCACTTTACTTAAACTGAGTGATCCCGCGTGCAAGGCAGAAGCAGGCAATGGAGATTGTTTTCTCTCCTTTTTCAGTGTATCATTGATCGTTTTCCTGCTTCATTCTGCTGCATCGTTGACCCAGAAGTGATAAACAAGTACTGGTCCACCCCAGTAATGAAACAGAATATTGCTGCTGTTGACATTTGATAAGCCAGGACTATCTCAGTTAGGCTAACAAATGGCCAGTGCACGAGTTTAATCACGTGAATTTATTTAGTTTTATTGATCATGAAAAAAATCTCCAAATATTTCAATTTACCTTACATTAAATTAGTAGGAACTTTTATTCATTTGTCTCTTATGTTTTAAGATTAAGCAGTAACACTGTTGAACTATTCTATGGATTTCATGGATGGAGTAAAAAGACTACCATAACTGAGACTGCGCCTTTTAATACAGTGCGCCTTATGGTCGTGAAAATACAGTACTGTAATACTGTATAATAAGCTCAGATGTCTGATAAACCAGGGTAAAGGGCCATGAATCTCTATTTTTTTTAATACTCATTATGAATTTGTTTTTATTTTATTTTTTGGATCAGCAAACTCACTTAAGGTTTTGGGGTTACCATTGAGGCAACTGTATTATTCTCAGTAAAGATTAAAATGGCTCTAACTGTACCTGAAGTTATGAAAAGCATTTTTAAAGAAAGGAGAAGGACAAACTTTGACATTCTTCCTCAACTTTAAGAAAAAAATAATACATGGCCAGAAATGCAAGTAAATTACTTGATACCTTTCCAGTTTTCTCACTTTTTGGGGATTGTGCTCAACTCTGTTTGTAGTGTCCAATTATAATTCATTTTTTTTGCCAAATAACCGTTGCACTTAATTCATCGTTCCGCTCTGTGCACAAGTGAAACGATGCTCCTGAAATGTAACAAAAGTGCAGGTATGCACCATTCAGCTTGATGGAGCGAGAATATCCATTAGGGTGAACAATGAGCCGCACAAGCTTTAGTAAACAGTTATCAAACTGTTGTGGTCATTAATAGTGGAGACAACGAAAACAGCGTCAGCAGTAATGAACAGTGCAACCAATGGAAAGAACTGCGCGTAAGGTCAGCGCACAGGAGCTCTGATTCAGCACAAAAACAAAACAAGACGCCAAGCAACAGTGCAATGGCCTGTCATCGATCACTCGGCCTGTGTCGTGGATTTTTCATAGCCTCCCGCCTGCATAAGTATTCCGCTGAAGGTGCCCTGGATTATATTTTGACTTCACAGAAGAGAATATTCAAAAATGCATTCTGGAAAGCATCTTTAGAGTGTTTCACCCACAACAAATCAAGTTAATGCATTTTCACCATATACTTATATTCTTCCTGGAAAGTTTTCTCAGCTCTTGTGGAAAGCTTTCTTCTCTGAGCTGCAGTTTGGCTCCCAGACAACTCTTTAGGAGGTTAAAGCAACAAACCCCAGAATGAGCGATCTGATCTTTTGTTCTTTGAACAGAGAGAACACCACCTGCTGTTGTTGTCGAAACCCCTCACCTCCCTTTTTGCTGCAGCAAAAATGAATATAATAAGGTCAGAGAGAGATGAGCTGCAAGTGTGGGTTAGAAGGAGAAGGTGAGGTGAGTAAAAGATAATAAGATCTAAATGCGCGCGTGTGTGTGTGTGTGTGAGGAGAATGAAGGTGTAAAACATAATTATATCTGAATGTGTGTTTCTGTTTGTGAGATGGAGATGTAAGGAGCTGGCCGCTGATATTGTGTCATGTGTGCGCTGTTACAGGGGAACCATCTACCCTCCATTCAAAAACATATCCAGCCTACCAACAGCTTTAAAGGTCAATAATTCCAACGTTTATATCAACAGAAACATAAAAAAAATCACACTGCAAATGAGGTTTTTAGGCTGACTACATGGTTCCAACTCCCTTTTGCTTTAACTTATTATTTTTAGCATAGCACAGGGTCTTTAAAAAACAAGAACAACAAAAACATCACACACAGTATCGTTTGTCACACAGAGGAAAACCCCTGTGTTTGCATGTGTCATTCTGTGTGCATGAAAGAGAGAGAAAGAAAGAGAAAATGCCTTTTAACTCTGACCCACATATTCCCACATATTTACAGACCCCAGAGGGTGATGGGGGATGTGCACGCATCATATTTAATAAATGCAGGTAGCTTCATTTCAGGCCTTCACCCTAAAAAACTCTGGAACACAAACAGAAATTGGATAGATGAAAATTACTTCAGATGAATTGCTTCTCTCCAGGCTGACAATATAATATGCAAATTTGCCATCAATCTTTTTTCCTTGATTTATGTTCACTTGGTGTTTTTTTTTTGGGGGGGGGGGGGTAGTTTTTGTGCCCTTTGGGTCTTGAACTATACAATCCATCTTGAAAGTTGGGTTTGGACTATATCCTACAACCTGTATCCTTCAATGTCACTACTGATGTATCAATGAAATCTGATCAGAAGTGATCAATCAGAAAAGGGGAAATTTCGGATTAAAGTACATACATTTATTTGCAGCTCAGCACAGCATAAACAGCCTATATCCCGCTGAGAGAAGGTGACATTAAAATATCCACTTTCATATTTTAAGCCCTTATGTCCAATGTGTTTACACAGGCTCCATATTAATTTTATGTGAACATTTGTCATTTGGTTTCTATTTTTGCAGTTGACTGTTTATACATAATGAATTCTTTGAGGTTAAAGGATTAAGTAACATTCAGATGCATATTATTACTTTGAAGTATCACTTCACCATGTGATTCCTTTTCATAAAAAAAATCATAAAGAGAGGCTTAAAAAGAATTGTTATATGTTCCACACTGTGGAAGTTGGACATTTAGACGTTCTGACACAACAGCTAAGTCATAACCAAGAACCTGGCCTTCAGCATCAAAAAACCCAGATGGGCACATGACTTACAAGAAGGTCAGCTGCATCTCGGTGATCCTTGAAGATGACAGCACTGAATTTGGTGGGGTCGCGTCGGCATGTGCACTAAATGGAATTAATGCAAAGATGATGCAGCTCAACCAATTAAGTTATTTAAATTCCAACATCTCTGGACATGAGTGACAGGCTCATGTTTGTCCTTGGCCAACCTGCAAGTGTGCAGGTAGATCCCTCCCAGTTTGTTTAAACAAGTGCCGAGCAAAAAAAAAAAGTTGGGGAAGTCGGAAGAGGCGCAGACAATCCTCAGTGTGGTCTGAGAATTCTATAAAACCTGATTGGAAATCACGACGGAATATAAAAGCACTTTTATTTCATTACAAACAAGCAGTTTTACGAATTTTTTGGATTGGAGATATTTTTCTAGCATTTATCACAGCATTTAATTATTAATGGACTATTTTGACACTAATAAAGCACTTTTATTCAGAATAAAGGTAGTTTGTTGACAAATGGTTTCAGTTTGCCAGAGCTTACATACAAGAGATACGTCAAATATCTGAAGACATTCTTCAGTCTCATGACTCAACACTGCAACCTTTTAAGCCTGGATGACCCGTATAATACCAATCGAGCCTGTGCTCTTCACTAAAGGCAAGGCGACATGTAGCGTAACATTTCACTTTCAATTTATTGTATATCCCATTGTTTATTTAATTTAACCATACATGTTATGCATGTGTACTATACTTGGGCTTCTTCGTGTTCCATTCCTGTCTGTTCTATTAAATCACTTCCCGGTAGTCCGCTGACCGAACAGGCACTGGTGAGACCTCATACGGTGTGCTGGTCTGGTGAAATTTCAGATGTTTGATTGTTCACCCAAGTGCAGAGGTTGCACATCAGTGAAAGCACCTGTTTTGTCAGCGAGTTCAATCCCAGGATGCCAACCTTGACACCTACAAGCGAATAAATACTTGCAACGCGATGTGAAATCCAAACTGACACCATTAACATGGTAATTAGCTGATGTGTCAACACAAATCCTTTGACACGTGTCAGATTTAATGAAATGATCATGAGGGCAAGTTAAATATCTATGAATGCACTGGCAGCGCCATATGCGGAATAATAAAATGTGGAAAATAAGTCCATCATTTTCCCAGTACATGGTGTCATTAGCAGTATCACTATCACCCTGTGTCCCTGTGAGGGTCTGCAGCATATAGGACAGGAATACATGGGAACGTCTCTCAGAACACAGAACACTGGAGTTGCTTGCCTTTGGCCTAGTTCTCTATTCTGTCTCTTCTCTAATCCACTTTCTTCATCCTTTCCTTTCATTGCCTTCTCCCGTCCCCCGCTCACTCTTCCCATCTTCTACTCCATTCATCCGTGCAGTGCTGGTGTGTCGTTACATGAAAACAACCATGGCCTGTGTGTGTGTGTGTGTGTGTGTGTGTGCACGAGAGAGGGAGAAAGAGAGAGAGAGAGATAATGGGGGTTGTACCATGTTCAGTAAATGACACACCACCTCAGAACAGGTCAAACACACAGCTGCTGTACAATTTCATTTGGAGGAATTAATCGATTTTTAAATACTGACTAAAATGGCTAAATTCCATTTCTGATTGTCCTGCAAAAACAGAGTCATGTGCAAAATATGTGCACAAACGCCAGAGTTGTTCTAAATGTCAACGTTGAGAGCCAGGTTACCAATGGAAAAGGCGACTTAACGACCTCCGTATTGTTTCACCTCCACCAATCACTTGTATGTTATTTTTGAAAATGAAATTTTTAAAAAGGCTTTTCTTTGTTTATCGTGATTTTGCATGTGTCAAGCAAGCTGCCCCATGATTTCTAATTTTACGATGTAATGACTGAGGTCAGGACATCTTCTGTTGGCCCAGGCTGCCATTAGTGTGCCCAGTTCACCTGACACCTGTGTAGTGTGCTACAGAACCTCTCAGGGTAACGTAATGTTTCAAAATCTCTATGGACAGCTACGGTAAATGTTCCCTCATTGATTCAAGCCAGAGGCAATTGGCCATTAAGTGTTATGACGCAGCGTTCCATCATGACCTGCATGCGGATCCACTCGCAGCTTGCCCTCCGTCATCTGAGCTCCAGCACAACTGCAAGGAGCAAGGGGGAGAAAAAATGTAGGAAGAGCTGCATGACGACCTCCGGCCCCCACTGACCCGCTGTATAAATAGTGTATTTTTGTATGTGTTTCTCTCCTCTCCTCTCCTCTCCTCTCCTCTCCTCTCCTCTCCTCTCCTCTCCTCTCCTCTCCTCTCCTCTCCTCTCCTCTCCTCCTTTCCTTGCCACTGTTGCTTGTCTGGGGTCAGGCTCTGGGATTCTGGAAAGCGCCTTGAAACATTTTTGATTGTAAAAGACGCTATATAAATAAAGATTGAATGATTGATTGATTGACCTTTATATGCTTAATCATTAAGACGCTATGGGTGGAACAGAAATCAGGAAGGCCTGTGTGAAAGTGATAATGTTTGACCCATTCTTGCAATTGAGAAGAATATAATGAATGCAGAAGTTTCTCACTACTGGAAAACTGCAAACTCTTGCAGACAACTGTCTCACAGGCTCCAGCTTTGCCTCTTTTTTTGTCTGACAACAGTACTTGAAATTGACCTCTTTGAACAAGAACTGCCTCTCAACCTGCACTTTCCCTTTCAACAACAACAACACACAGTGAAACCCATACACTGCCCGTCTTCAATAAGAAGGCTGGCTGAAAAGCATGCCGTACTGAATAAATGAGGTGGGGGGGGGGGGGGCTTCAGTTTCAGTGCAATACAACACCAGCGTACTACAAGCACAAAGGGAGCAGTGAAAGGAGACAAATGAGAGACAGGACGAGGACGTACAAATGCTCTATATATGCCGCATTATTCAGGAATAGAATACAAGCTATGAGATACACACAGTGGCAAATGAGCTGACTACGACTCCTACTTATAAGGTCTGAATCCACTGCAGATTTAATAGGGAAGTCAAGTGAAGTCTGTGTTACCAGTGCAACCATCAGGTCATCCGTTTCCCTGCTCTTACTACTTCTTACTAATTAAAGTTACCGGAGATGCAGGAGCATTCTGTGGACAGGTCCCCCAGTTCACGTCAGAGCACACACATCATTCGCACGCACCAGTGGCAGGTCTCACAGCCTTCAATAGGTCCAACATGGTTTATTTTACAGCTGCGGGGGGAAACTAGAATGCCACAAATGTATGGGAAAATCCTCCATACACACTTTACATAGAAACACCAAATTAAAGCCAGGACCTTCCTATAATGCGCCTATGTTAACCACTGTATCTAAATGTTCGTCACCGTGAAGACTTCCTTTGAGATTCTACAGATCAGAGATCAGGACGCACTGACCTTACCGATGTATACACTTATTTGGTAGAACCTTTTTCAGTTACTTAGACTAAGATTTCAGCAGCAGAGAGATGATTGTGCCGGTTATTCAAAAAGTACTTTTGTACACACTTTTATGAGGCTTTACAGTTTTAAAATAGTATTTAATTTCTTTATTTTCCAATAAATGTTATGATTTTGGTATCACTGGAGAAATATGAAAGCCAATCGAACAAAATCTTCAGTCAGGATCAGTTTCTGGGCGCTTACAACAATGTGCACAAACTGACTAAAGTAACTTAAAATCAACAGCGATGTGGTGAAACTGGTAGCCTTGTGGTAATCCCACATTAAAAATGACTTTCAAGAGCGTGTGATGCTGCAGGAATGTGACGTGTTCACAGACTCACTGCACTCTCAGCAAAGTTGATGACAAACCAGAGTGCTGCGGTAAGATTCTGAAGGGCCAAAGAGAAAAGATGGAGAAGAAAAGCATCGTCTAAGATGGTGGCCCGAGAGATTTTAAACAGCAGGTGGCAAACAAAGAGTACATATCATTAATTGAAGAAGAAATCTGTCTAGATACAACCCGTATGCTTTATTTTTAGTTCCCAATTAAAAGTTTGTTAACATGGCAGGACATGTGCAACATTGAAATGAATTCACCAAACGCACAAACATGACTGGAAAGAAAAAGACATCCTAGTCGAAGGTATTAAGTGTTCATACATGGCATAAAAAAGTGCAGCGCAATGAAAGATAGTGGAAACCTCTGTCAATGCTGTCTCCACAAATGAATACTGCGAAACATGCAGGATGACTGAAAGAGGACTAAAACAGTGCTCTTTGTTAAAAATTGAAATTCCACATGATGAGCTAAACCCCTGCTGTCATCATCTAAAGCCATATCAAAGCTCCCAATTTATGGCATTAAGGAAAAATCCCAGGAGAAATATCACATCTTCTTATTTCAGTTTAAGCAGTCAGCTGACGCTCATATACCAGTTGGCACAATCACATTTATATTTATTGGAAAGATTATTTGGATGCTAAATGTCTCCCCAGCAACCATTTTGGGAACATTTTACAGAGAAATGAAAAGCTCCAGTCAGTAGCGGGTCAGCAGTTATGACGCCATCACTGATATTCCAGACAAGTCACGATTCTTCTCAGCGAGAAGAATCTACAGCTGCACACCGACACAGGCGTGGAAACACACCGCTGTGCGTTTTATTAATGGTTGCCTGTCGATTGGTTGTGCATAATGTTCCGTCTCTTTCATGCGTCCGCGGACTTTTCAGAAATAGCACAACAATGTGTTCAAATTAATGGTGGGATAAAATATGATGATGTGCTACCGTCTGAAGGCACAGATGCACACGGGCACGCACACATACATGCACGCCTACACACACACACACACACACACACACACACACACACACACACACACACACACAAGAGGAATCCCCAAAAGCCTTTAGATGTATTCAAAATGTCTTACATGGCTCCACTATATATAGCTTCAAAGACCTAGATTCTCTATGCAGACACACTCATAACACGCATGCACACACAAACACACACACGCATGCACACACAAACACACACACGCACACACACACATGCTGTGTACTGCTCTGGCATAACATGCCAACACATTAGCAGAATCTGGAATACTCAGTGCAATCGGAAAACAAAACTCCCTTCCTCTCTCTCTCCCCCCCTCTCTGTCTATCTCTCTCACACATCAACACACAGATAAACACACACAGAGACACACACATGCTCTCACAGCGTGTAGCCAGAGATGAAAGAGGTGGATAAAGGAATGAGACTAATGGAGGAAAGTTGCTTAATGACAAATTGTCAGATTGCAGAAGCCATTTTCTCGGCTCGTCATTTAGCTCTTTCATCCCAGAGTGCCGTTAAATTATTCCTCTGCTTCAGGCTTCCGCTCGGTCACATTTTCATTTCTTTTGCTTCCCGCAAGCCTTACATTGGCTTTCCGTAGCTGCGTTCCACATGTAGCTGGTGTGCTCCACAACCGGGTCAGAAAAAGCCAACAACACAAGACCAAAATCTCATATATGTGCAGAGACAGAGTCTAATGGCAGGTCACACACATGGCAAGAAGATAAAATAGTGTTTATAACAACACTAAAATACTTAATCAATGTAATGCTTTTAGGCTTTGGCACACCCCCTGACCCATAGAAGGAAAAAAAGAGGTAGTGAACAGAAAATGCATGGGTAGCTGATTAAAAAAAGGAATTGCAGATTAAAATAAAAGCTAAAAGCTTGTCATACTTGATGTTATTCATTTCCCAATGATCCTCCTGAACTCTGTGTTTAATTCAAATTTGTCTTGACAGAATTTAAAGCTCCACTTTACCCACTGCAGTAGCTTCATTTGTACGAATGGACAGTCTGGTATCTTACATCATTTCCCTAACATCATTTTTCATTTGGATTTCATTTCATTGTTTATATTTCTAGACTTTTTTTTTTTTTTTACAATTTCTTTTGTGGAGCACCAACCAAAGAGTGAGATGGCATTTTAATTCTTCTGTAGGTCCCCATATTAATGGAAAGCTTGTTAAGAAACATCCTTTGAACACTTTAACCCAGCAGACAGTGTAGGGATTGTCTCATCTACCCTGTTTTAAGATGATTTGTTTCATCATGACTCATGATTTGTTTCATCATGACTTAAAAATCATGTTAAGTCCACAATGATAAGCCTAACAACTACAAAAGTGCCTCTAAATAAGTAATACAAATCTCCTTGGAAACAAACACATTCTTGCTCGGTCCAACACCTCCTATTTTCTTGATGATTTCGTGTCCTACAATGTTGCATCAACATGTAAAGATGGTGGAGATGGAAATTTATTACATCTGCAAACTGAGGTGAGCAGCTAGGCACTGCTTTTGCTCGTGGGGCAGTTGTAGCACAATGGCTTTAGAGATAGTATGAGCACATCAACAAAGTGGATATATTTTATCCTTGGAGCCCACCATGCTTAGCGGACTGGACACTGGACAACAAATGCAGAAGAAAGTTATCATTTGCTTCATATGTTTTGAAAGGAAAGCCAACATTTTGCGCTGTAATGGAAAATGTGTGAACAGTAGTGGGGGGAACTAAACTAACCAATGGCATGACTAAATAGACACCCACAGACGGCAGGTTGGTAAATATAGGAGCCAGCCCAGGAACCAAGTATTATAACATAAATTTCCCTTCCCCCATGCGGAAGCCTTGTTTTGTGGGCTGGTCTTGTGTGTTGGCCCTCTCTTTTTTTTTTCCACCAGGTACTGATGCCCCAGAGCCAATGTCTGTGCACTGCAGCAAGCTAAATGAGTCAAGGTTTGACATAATCTATTACCTGCACCAGTGCAATCATTGACAATTAACATCTGAACAATCGCTGCTCAGGGTCAGGCGGCAGCGCCAGTAATGAAACACTGATGAAAAGAAGCAGAGTAGCTCAAGCCTGAGCCAGGGCTGATATTTGGTTAACAGTAACATGTAACAATAGGATGCTTTTATACACTGTATTTGGAATTAGTCACAAGAGAGGCCTCCTGCCGTTTCCATGATTTCTCATCCATTACACATACTTCAAGGGACCAGGAGTGCACGCTGCATTTACCCCTGCTATACATATGAGAATGCAAAAGGAAAAACATATTTGGCTGATATGACATTTATATTTATTATTGTATCAAGGTATAGCCTAATGAGAGGAATTGAGGAATTGTTAAGGAAGTGAGCACTGACCCTTCAGGCATAAGGGTTTTTTTGCCCGCAGTTGGTCCGTTTAACCTTTTTGGTTGTCTTCCTTCCTTCAGTGGTGGAAAAGGAAGAATCCCAATCCACATAAATTTTAATCTGTTGATTACAATGGCAAATTTGCTCACCCATTCCAAAATCTTTCCTTCAAAGAAATTTCAGTTGAGCAGACATTAATTGTTGAGTTCCTTCAGCTCTTATCCAGAGATGTAAAATATATTCTAGATTGTTCTAGATACACACCTTTTTATAAATATACAGTATATATATTCTATGGCCATTCTGTGTATCTTCATCAGACCTGAACAGTCTGACATACCTTCTAAAGAAATGAAAGTCAGACTTTATTTTATAATTTGATAATTTTTTGTCCACCAGAATAAGACGTGCTTGGCTGCAAGCTTTTATGCTAGAGGCCAGTGATGATGAGGAGTATTTTGTATGACTGGATCAGATGTGACTGGTGCATGACATAATGTCATTAGAACTCTGCCTTTGATGAGAATGGGTTGAATTAACTGCCAACAAACTCGCCACCATCAAATATTAGAAGTGAATTGAACTAACAGCAAAGGAGAAGAACTGCACCAGGACAGGGATCCCCCGAGTCCTCTGAGTCACTGATGTGATAACTCTGACGCATATTAAGTTTTCCTCTATTAGGCGCACAGAATCTAAAATGGTATAGCTGCTGTTTTTGCTGTCTGTTGGTGAAGATTTTTCAATGAATCAATTCACTTTTCTTTAAAAGCAGATGATTATGAAACAAAGCCTTCATGTCTGTTAGGAAAGAATGTCGAGAGAGAACTCTTGGACACTACAGTTCACAAAACAAGCCATTTGCACAACACACTGCTACAAAAATCTCAAATTCTGTTTAACATATGGCATGTGTTGCCCTGTTCCAGACCACACCTCTAGTGCTTCCTCACTCTTGTGCCAAAACGCTGAATTTGCCCTGACAGTGGCAGCAACAGCAGATTCTGGACCATCCATGGTTTCCACCACAATCGGTATTGAGTAGAATCTTTATGTAATCATATTTTGATCCATTGTCACCTGGTAGAGGTTTTATATTGCGTTTGCAAATGTGCACAAGAGTGCCCAACACACTGTGGGGCACAGTGAGGGGAAAAAACCTGCAGAGGGGTCTGGGAAGATTTATTTCAGTCATGAAAGAAATCACTCCAATCCTGGTAGCATACAAAAAATCAGTCCAGAAAACAATGCCATCGAAGGAGAATATGCGTGTTATTCCAAACTCACTATCCTCAGAATGAATATTATTGTGACAGTGAGAGTCTCTTATTCTTTAGAACGGATGTCTAAACTGATTTAACCCTAACCCCGAACCTCAAACCCTAAACCCTTTAACTATATGACAAAGCAAATGTACCTAAATATATCCACATCCAAAGAAGAAACAACAATGGAGACATAAAGATTAAAATGATATCGGCACCACACTGACCTTGTGTCTGTTCATTTTTATGTTTCCTGTTAAATATCAAGACCATGTAGATCTGCTGTGCCAATTATAACTAAAATGCCATAAAATGTCACATTATAATCTTTAAAACCTCGACTGTTACTCAAATGATTTTCCTGATAGGCTTCTCATTTCACTTTCTACATATATTATTACCTTGGGCATTAAAGACCAACTGTCCTCCGCAACACCTGAGCTGTCACTTCATGCTGCAGAAACTCTCATTCATGCTTTTAACAAAGCCAGGCTTGATTACTGCAGCCGCAAATTCCATAAATCTCCTTCACCGCCCACAAGGCCCAACATAACTCTCTGATCTCCTCTGCTTGTCCATCCTTCCCTACTTTAGGGGTCCGGGGATGCCAGAATTTCAGAGATTTAATGCTGAACCTTTGTCTTTTTTGCTGCTTTTCTTCTGGTCAGGAACTCCCCATAATCTACCTTCGAGCTTGTTTCTGTCATATGCCAAAAATGATAAAGTAACTACAAAATCTTTTAAAATAATTTATAGCTGGATAAAAACAAAGGAGCTGATTCTGACTCTTGTTGTACTCTGTTTAGAAGTTTAGATTGAAAAGCACAACTTGTTTTGCGTTTCACTGCAGCCAAACTATCACTTTAGATATCTGAATTATTAATAGAGTGGAAGCCCCTCACTGTGTGCACGGATGTTTCCTCATCTAACAGGGAAAGGAGAGAAACAATATAGCGCCATCTACTGGAAGTGATCACAGCTCTGATTGATCTAAGAGTTGTGTAATCACGACGAAACACAAGACCAGCCTGAAGGGTGTAAACAGTGTTGCGGCACGTAGTTCAACGACAACAATAATAATCATAACAATAACAGATAGACGATGATAAAACCGACACATTTGCATGGATAAAGAAGAAAGAAAGAAATAACAGAATGTAACAAAAAATATTAAAATGATTTATTTTAAACAAAAGGAATCAATAAAACTCAAATAAACAGAAATGATGATCAAGTACATGCATTTAAAGCATAAATGAAAGATAATCTGAAAATTATAACGATGAGTGCAGTCACATATTATCTAAAAGGGGCTCACAATGTTGAATGGTGTAATGTAAAACAAAAGACACACTGTACATTAAAGCTATTTATTTTTAAATATTCTCACAATGCCTTTAAAGACTCTTTCATTCTTCACATTTAAAATTCTGCAACAATAGACCTTCATATGGAAAAACTCAATTATTTATATACAGCAGAAAAGACATCCGGCCAGAATTCTACCCTGCGAACAACTGTGTTGCACAAAAATATGAGAAAATAAATAAAGAAAAAAAATAGACATAAAGAAAAAATGAATGAAGTTACACTTTCAATCCAGATTTGTGCAGGGGGAAAAGGCTGATGCTCTCAGTTTCAGTTCACAGCAGACAAACAACTGAGCTAAACTTCGGGATGGTCCTGACCCCCATGGCTTCAACAGACAACAAAAAGATGCCATTAACTTCCACCTGCTATATCTTCAAACAGCAGGAGTAGATCATTCGACCTGCACGGTTCAGCAGGACAAGGAGGACCGGCGCTCCTCAAACTGCCACAAACTGCCACAATGTGTTTCCGGACACTGTCATTCTGCCCTACGAGTAGAGAAGCATGCGGTTCTCCAGTTCCATTCCACTTCCCCTGGCCAGCTGCTGACAAACAGCACATGCACGAGGTGTAAATTCATGTATTCACAGTAATACAAACTCACCTGCTGTAAATACATGAAGGTGAGAGCAGCACAGGACAGTTGAGGACAGGCGTCCACGTTGGGTAACGCCACACATGTTCCTCCGGGATGCTGCATGTTCCCTCCTCAAGCTGACAAAACACTCAAACCCCCTCTCAACCCCCGACAATACACAAAGCACGCTCTGGTAGAGAGAGTAGCAGGAGGAGCAGAGGAGAGAGATTAAAAAGAGAAAGGAAAGAGAAAGAATGATTGGTAGAGACTTAGAAGAGAGATGGAGCTTCAGAGGAGGCAGGCAGCCAGTCCCGTACGACGGAGACCCGAGTATTTTCTGCTCACAAGAAGGCGGGATAAGCGAGAGAGAGCAGGAGAGAGAGAGAAAGAGAGGAGGCTCTGCTGCAGTGTGTGTGAGTCAGTGTGTGTGTGTATGTGTGTGTGTGTGGAGACAAGCCAGCAGTCAGTGTGACTGCAAGCGCTGGAGCGTGAGGGAGGCAGAAAATTGTCTGTGTGTGTGTTTCTAATGTGGTGTGTATGTGTAATGCGGTGTGTATGTGCTTGTGTTGTTTCTTGTGAAAAATGCTGATCTCTCTCTCTGTCTCCCGCTCTCTCTCTGCCCCTCTTCCTCCCTCATTCTTTTGATGAATTGAAGTTCTCTGACATGTGTTACTGGAGGCGATCAAGGATGCTGACTGCAGCCACAATACAGCCCTCTACCGCTCTCTCTTTACTCCCTCTCTCTCGCTCTCTATCTCAAGTGCCCCCAAAACTTAAGCCATGCTAAATACCACACATACAGAGACCTTGCTATCTGCATAGA
Source organism: Takifugu rubripes (assembly GCF_901000725.2). Taxonomy (NCBI): domain Eukaryota; kingdom Metazoa; phylum Chordata; class Actinopteri; order Tetraodontiformes; family Tetraodontidae; genus Takifugu; species Takifugu rubripes. The sequence continues at coordinate 995,611 of NC_042289.1, forward strand.
AATAAGCAAGAGGCCCACAAACGTATCGTGTTCTGTTTAACTGATTGGTGCATAAATGTTGCAACATTCCTTGAAAAATCATCCATGCATAGATGCATATTTCCCTCAGCTGATGAAAAACAACAAAAGGAAACGACAACTAAAAGGAAAGTGGCTGTGGCTCTGAAGTATGCAAGTGACTATAAGAATGTACACTCGTAGTACTCAATTCTAAACAGGTCCAATGTTTATCTTTACATTCATAAAAGAAATGTCCATAGGTTGATCAGCAGCAGGGGATGGGATGACTATTATTTATTTAATATTTATAAATTCCACTCAAATCATTTGTATTTGCCTACAGTCAAAATTGTCTCTAGCTGGGCTACAGAATCCCAGGGCCTGACCCAATAAGCCAAAGAGGCAAGAAAACAGTCCCCTTTAACGGGAAGAAATCTTGAGTAGGACTAGGCTCATATGGGGAACCCTTATGCTAATTTGGGATTATTTTATAATACTGACAATAATGTCTCACTACAGGCACTAATATGTTTATTTCAGCTGACGACAGTGCAAAAAAACACACTATATATTTAAGCCTTACATTTGCTCTAGATCATTTTTATAAACATGTTTTTTTCCACAGTTGTTAAATTTACCATAAAATATGAGATGTAAAACCAATCCAACTATTCCTGTGGAAGAGCATCTGAAAAATCGTCAGTGAGCCGAGATGAGGCAGACCTCCCCTCTGTAGCTTGGGCTTGTACTCCCACTAAAATGCAATATGAATCTGCATACACGCGTGTCTTTTTCATTTCCTGTTAAGTAGTAAACATGGGCTATCTCCAGAAACCTGCACACGAAGGCATCTCTATCTATAAAAGGCTGGCTACAAATTTATTGTAACAAATTTTGACAGAAGTCACACTGGATTTCACCGTGCGCACAGTGTGTGGTGGTAAATGCTTGCCTGTGTATGTTGTACGACGTGCTTATGCTATGGCTTTGGGTTCTGCAGTGAGACTGTCCAAACAAAGCTGGCTCTGAGGAGAGCACACATGGGGGCACATCCAGGAATAGTAGGTATGCACTCAACAGAGTGTCTATCATCCATTCATTTATTTATGTTGGGCATCTGTGCTTGTTATACAAGACTGAATGTCTTCTGTGATGATGTATTTATTTTCAGTGTCTGGGTTTGCCAGTGGCAATCAAGTTAGTTCAGGTTCCTGATTCCAGCTGGCTACATTGTCTGCATTAGTGGAAAATAGTGGGACAGGCGAGGAGAAAGCCGCGGAAAATTCACAACACGAATAAAGCTTTAAAACATTAACTACTCAGTGAATATTTCTGCCAGGGTCATTTCAAATTGAGTTGCATCTGTACAAGCTTCGAATTATCGAACGGTGAAGAGAACAGCCACAAAAAACATGTCGTCATGACTTGCGCAGGCATAGCCGATTTAGACTTTCAATTTTATTGCTTTTAAAAATAGGAGTGAATCCTTCATTTTCCAGTCAACAGCAGAAGAAAGGACACGTTCATTACTATGGAAAATAATTAAATAGCAGTGTAAGGTGGTTGTGTGAAGATAGGCTTGGCTAATGGCACATGTGTCCGTGTGTGGTAACACAATGGAGGAGCGCGTGAAGGCTGGAAGTTGCAGAGAAAAATCAAAGAGTAGAGAAAGGAACCGTGTCTTTAGTCCAATGAATGGATAAAAAGCAGCTCTTGTCCTGCAGCCATGCAGTTGCCGTGTCCTAAAACACACCTGTATTTGACTTCATGCTTAAATTCTCCTTCTCACTTGCCTGCATGCACATGTACACAAATACACAATTTACCATTTGCCATGCACAACAAAATAAATACCTTATCTATTTGTCCATTGAGTTGTTTACCTTGGCTGTCAAATGGTTGTGGTTTGATGTTTCGAATCACAGTTATATACTAGCAGACTTAACATACACACATTACACAGACATACATTCCCAACACACACCCTATCTCCAGCTTCAATTCTGCATGAATCATAAATTATTGTAGAGACAAACTTGAGCTACAGTATCCCATTTGCGAAAGGTTCACTGGGTGGCTAGAAGGCAGATTTTGTTTGTTGTGGTTGCTTGTTTTCAGTGTTGCTGTGGCTGAATTTATTTCTTATCACCATCATGTACTGTTGAATGATGTTCACAAGTATCAGGGTACAAAGGTATGAATACACATGTTTGTGGGTCCATTGGGGCAGATTTATATGTGCGGCAAGTTTGTTTTTGATTTATAGGCTAGTCAATCCTTTTTGTAGTTGTTTTGGGTGTTCTATTTTCTTTTGGGGGCTTGTCTGGTAGGTTTTTGTCTGCCTTGCTGTAATTTTTATCAGTTTGCTCATGTCCATGGTGTTCCCTCTTCATACAGTAGGGTTAGCCATGGAGTTCCACAAGGTCCTGTACTTGGACCAATCCTTTTCACCTTTTATATGCTTCCCTTAGGAAACATTATTAAGCAGCATGGGATACATTTTCGTTGTTATGCTGATGACACTCAGCTATATCTATCCATGAAACCAGAGGAGAAAATCAATCAATCAATCAATCAATTAAATGGCAGATCTGTCTCCAATGTACCTTAAATTACTTAAGTCAAGAAGTTTAAAACAAAGGATTCAGTGGTCATTTGGACTACAGTCTTGAGCTTGTTGTACTGAAGTTAGCCCCATCTATGTGGTTTGAGAATCCACAACATCACTCCAATAACAGACTGCAAATGGAACAGACCTGGATACAGGTGGCTGTACGGAGAGAGGCCAGAGTGTAGAATAGCATTTGCTACAAACAAATGTGCAAGGATAAAGCGTCACATTAGTTTTATGCAGAAGAATATAACAATGCATTGTTTTTTAATATATGAAGATATTATATATATTCTACAGTTGTAGATGTCTGATTAAAAACCTGTCAATCTGTCTGTGAGGGTATATTTGGTTCCTGTTTGTAAAATGAGTTTTAGTGTTTTGCGTACTTAAGGGCTATACAGTACAAATAGACTCATTTTATCACGTTATGGCAAGAAAAATGGGGTTTAATTCCTTGCTTGTGGAATTAATATGAACCATTTAAGTTTTTTTATTCTCCTCTCTTGTCTTGTCCAGCAATGAGGTGAACAGAATTGGCATCTGAATTCCTCCTTGTGTAAGTTAGTTTTTTTGCCAGAATAAGCCCAATTATCTCATCCTGTACCATGATGAAAATTAAGAATTTATTTCAATCAATCAATCAATCAATCAATCTTTATTTATATAGCGTATAGTGTTACAATCAAAATTGTTTCTAGGTGCTTTACAGAATCCCAGGGCCTGACCCCCAACAAGCAACAACGGCAAAGAAAAACTCCCCTTTAACAGCGAGAAACCTTGAGCAGGACCAGGCTCATGTAGGGGGACCCTCCTGCTGATGACTGGCTGGGTAGAGAGGGATGAGAAGGGGAGGACAGGTAAAGGAGAGAATAGGTAGAACGTAGAAATACATTATATTAATTAAAATAAGCTGCCGGTAGAGTCGAGACAGAGCAGTTACTGAAATGTCAGACCTGTCTTAAAGACATAAAGTCTTGGATGTCTTCAAATTTACTTCTCCTCAACTCAGGAAAAACCGAGGTCGTGGTGTTTGGTCCTGAACCTCTCAGGGATAGATTAGATCACATTATCAATCTACATGGTATCTCCTTAGCATCTAGATCTCTGTGAGGAATCTTGGAGTAACCTTTGACCAAAATCTGTCCTTTAACTTACACATCAAAATAGTCTCTAGAAGTGCCTTTTTTCACCTGAGAAACATCACAAAGATCAGGAAGCTACTGACGCGGCATGATGCTGAAAAGTTAGTCCATGCATTTGTTACTTCCAGGCTGGACTATTGTAATTCTTTATTATCAGGGTGTCCAAACAACTCTTTAAAAAGCCTCCAGGTGATCCAAAATGCTGCAGGTAGAGTTCTGACAGGTACTGACAAAAGAGATCACATAACTCCTGTACTGGCGTCTCTTCATTGGCTGCCCATTAAATTTAGAATAATTTCTTAAAATTCTTCTTCTGACCTACAAGGTCCTCAGAGGCCTAGCTCCATCCTACCTGGAGGAGCTAGTGACACCTTACTAGCCCAAAAGACCGCTCCGCTCTCAGAATGCTGGTCTACTTGTGGTCCCCACAGTTTCTAGGAGTAGAATGGGGGCCGAGCATTTAGCTACCAGGCCCCCCTGCTATGGAACCAGCTCCCTGTCCAGGTACGGGAGGCTGACTCCATCTCTACTTCTAAGATTAGACTTAAAACCTCCCTCTTTTGAAAAGCTTATAGTCACTAATTCTGTAGTTCCATTTATTATCGTAGAAATAATTATCAAACTTAGAGGGTCGTCCAATTATTAATTAATATCTTACTTATGATGCTATAGGCTGAGGCTGCCGGGGTCCAGAAACATGATCACCTCTGTCACTCCACTGGGTCATGGTCTCCTCTCCTCTCCTCCTCACCAAGTAGATCAGTGATGATATTTCTTGTGTAGTTTCTCTGCCCCCGCCCCCCTGTTTCCACCTACAGGTATCGTCGCTTTTATAGCTCTACGCTGACCCTGCTGGCCCACTCTACTCTTATACCAGCAGCTTGTACCATTAATATATTTCCCTGATCTCTGCCTATTCTCTCCTCTACCTGTCCTCCCCCTTCTCCTCTCTCTCTACCTACCCCCCATCAGCAGGAGGGTCCCCCTACATGAGCCTGGTCCTGCACAAGGTTTCTTGCTGTTAAAGGGGAGTTTTTCCTGCCACTGTTGCTTGTTGGGGGTCAGGCCCTGGGATTCTGTAAAGCGCCTAGAAACAATTTTGATTGTTACAGACGCTATATAAATAAAGATGGATGGATGGATGGATGGATGGATTGAAATAAATTCTTAATTTTCATCATGGTACAGGATGAGTTAATTGGGCTTATTCTGGCAAAAAAACAAACTGACACAAAGAGGCATTCAGATGCCAATTCTGTTCACCTCATTGATGGACAAGACAAGTGAGGAGAAAAAAAAACTTAAATGGTGCATATTAATCCACAGAACAGGCCAGGAATTTAACCCAAAATGCCATAACATGACAAAATGAATCTATTTGTACTATTTGTCCTAAAAAAATAAAAATAAAAATCTCTCTCTATATATATATACAGTATATAGTAGTATAGTAGTAGTATAGTAGTATATATATATAGTTATATTCTTCTGCATAAAACTAATGTGACGCTTTATACCTGCACATTTGTTAGTAGCAAATGCTGTTCTACACTCTGGCCTCTCTCCGTACAGCCACCTGTATCCAGGTCTGTTCACTTTGCAGTCTGTTATTGGAGTGATGTTGTGGATTCTCAAACCACATAGATGGGGCTAACTTCAGTACAACAAGCTCAAGACTGTAGTCCAAATGACCATTGAATCCTTTGCTTTAAACTTCTTGACTTAAGTAATTTAAGGTACATTGGAGACAGATCTGCCATTTCAGATCAATTACAACCTATTTGTCCGCTAATAGCTCCCTCAATGCTCAGGATTCATAACAGCCCTATCTTTTTTTTTGTCTCTTTCAAAAATGCAGTGTTAGCTGCATCTTCTCTATAATGAGCCCAACTGAAGCACTGCCTGGAGCTCTGCATTTTTAATTATGATACTGATGTCCAGTGTTCAGGTATGAAACTGATAAATGCATTGGCCACAATTTTCTTCACGTTTCAAATCCACGCAGGTGCACCAATCAAGCACTGCATGAGGATGACAACAAACAACAAGAAACAACATAATTTTCAAATCTGCTGTTGGCATTTAAAATTTTAAAATTTTAAAATAAACTACTCCCTGACATAATGTGCGGGAGTAGTTTATTTAAAATTTCAAATCAAGTATAAAGGCCACAATTTTCGAATGAACAAAAATTGGTTAATTTGCTCAGTGTGAGCTCTTTGGCTTTAGGTAACTGGCCAAATATGATTAATTTGAATTAAAACACATTTTAGGGCAGATGTGACAACAGCTATAATGAAAATTAGCATAAAAAGAAAAAGAAACTGTAGTTGCACCATTTTATTCAAAGGGTATTCCCAACTGGACTCACTGATTGATTCATTTATTTGGTAAATGCTGCATGCACTTTGTCGTCCTGCAGTGTCTGTCCTCCATCTCCCATCTGGCTGAATTTGTTGAATGCAAAATAAAAAGCAGAATGGCTCACATTTAGGTGACCTGTTCCAATTCCAGGCTGTGTTGTGGTCTAATGGCTTCTACAGCAGAGAGGACATAAACTGTTGCATGGAATCAACTCTGATTTGGGCTCAAAGGTAAAGTACCAAACAGGAAAAGGTTTAACATTTTTATTGAAAAATTGTGAAGTCTTCAGGTGAAGTGGAGCGATGTAATCCTTCACAGTCTTACTGATTGTAATTGGATCTCCTGACCTCTGGCCAGTAGCAGACAGAGAGCCTGGGTTGCTGGCTGCTAGTGGCTGGCAGGGCTGTGCAAACTGAGCACACTGTCTGAAACGGAACAAAAAGGAACACAGTCATTAAAAGCTTTCACACACAAAGTGGCTCAGAGAGCACAAAAGTGGGAGCTGGCTTTGTGCTTACCCGACTGGTGCCGGAACATTCTGGCGAATAACGGTCCAATGATCAGGCCTTCAAACGCTGCAGCTGATGAGTTTAAACATGGCTGAGCAGAACAGGGAAATCCGGTCCAGCAAAAAGATGCATTACTGCCTCTCTGAAGTAAAGCAACTTCAAGAGAAGTTGTCAGAGTTGGAGGAAACAAATGAATTTCCAGTGGTGGTTTGTGGAATCATGACATACTTTTCAGTTCTTTACTGAGTCATGCTTGATATTAAATGTTGGCAACCCAGACTGTGTCACAGCGGTATGATGTCACAGTACTTTCTACAGCCCAAACAGCTGTCATCATCTCTGTCTCATTTGGCTAATGAACCTGATACACAGACGTATGTGGGTTTTCCTCTGCGGGGTTTTTGAAAGACAAAATAAATTGTAAAAATAAACCTCAAAGTTGGGGTTTACAAAAACATTCCCCCCACTGTGCAGAGCCAGCAAACATTTCAACCCAGCTATTCCAATTTACTTCCATAATTGGCTGTCTGAGCAGAGAGAAAGTGGCCATATCTCAGGGTTTTCCTCCACTAGGCTGACGGCTTGTAATTAGGGGAGGGAAAGACTCCGTTCCTTCAATTAAACAACACTGCAGCAGGAACAAGGATTGCCCTCTTTTTGTATGGCAGAACAAAGGGACAGCACTCTTCCAGTAGAATAAATACAGCACCATGTAATGAGGCGAGCAGCATGTACTGTGTGCATATACAGTATGTGTGTACAGTGGGTAAATACTGGCACTTATTTTCGCTCATTGAAGTATTTGATTATCTAATTTGTGAGAGGTGGGTAGAGACCCTTAAGAGTCTTCCTTCTGTCTAATGGGTTAAGATTTTAGGACTTTTCTGCAGTTCAAGGTCTTAAATTTGGTCGTGAATGCACTTTATTCTGCAGGTTTTGGCAAGCAATTATTTTATGCAGTCCGGTCAGAGGCTTGAGCGAATATTATGGCTCAAAATACGAGTGATCCACAAATGAGATTAAATTACTTTAAGACTACAGCATTAGTAAGTGAACAAGATTGTAGTTGAGTATTTGAATTGTTGCCATATCACCTGAGTTCAGAGGGCACAACCAATACAGACCACAGCGAGGATGTATTTTTACCCTGTTGTAAGCGGACAGACATCAAAAAAGGCATTGGTAATTTCTGCCACTATTGACAGCTGAAGAAAATCCTTCCCAGACAAGGGCCATATAAAGAGGTGCAAGTGGATATCGAGATATGGGAAATGTTGGTTTCAAACTCATTCACTTAAATCTGAAATGAAATACCAAAATGGACAAATCCCAGATGCCTCTTTCACCGGGTGGCCTGAGGGCAGGGGAAGGATCAAGTCCATGGACCTGTCATTTTTAATTAGAAGTACAAGTTATAATCTATTCTTTTTGGTAATTTTACCTTAAATCTGCAAACCATTTGTCACCTGAGCCATTGAGGGTCACAGTAAAAGATCAAAGCAAAAACTTGTCTGAACAATTTGAATTAATCAGTTAGTGTCTTTTACCAAATATGGCATGTTTGGAGAAATACTCTTTTCATATTCACTTTAAAGTCCTGCAGTAGGTCGGGTACCCCAAGGCAGACCAAGGAAAGGTTGGCTAAACCACAAATCCCTCCTAGACCTGGAAATCTTAGGGGTTCTTCTTTTGGAGCTGGGCGATTTGGCTGGGAAAAGGATGGACTGGGCACCTATGTTAAAATTGCTGCCCCTGCAGCACCAATACCACCAGAATGAAACAAAAATATACTGTATTTTCACTTCTAAATAGCTATTATTAATGCATAATAGTTTAGTCTTTAAATTCTAAGATACAGCCTTTTGGGCCTCACATGACTGATCTGCAATATTGCTAACTTATATTAATCTCAATCTAGTGCTCTTGTTAGAATAATTTGTCATAAGTGCACTTATCAGTTCAGTATTATTTAATTTGTTTGTTCCTAAGCCGTAAAGCAGTGGATTGTGGTCTTTGGGCTCATAATTATTCATTCATTTACAGATGTGTGAATAAAGAAGTGCTGTTTAGGTTGAGGCCGATAGAGCAAACATATAGGTTAAATGTTTCCTTGTGTTTAAATATGCATATTTAAACTCAGCAATTTAATAACTATAGCCATAAATTGTGAGTGTAACAGTTGTGTATGTGTTACAGGTTGTGGTCTAATACTGTATGAAGACATGGTTCAGACAGGTGCTGGTTTCCAAAATCTGCTCACTCTTATGTCAGGTAGGTTTTTCTCAATAAATCTTTCACCATCTTTGCTGAATCTGAATTTGTTTGCCAGGATGATATTCAGTACACTTTAAATTCTACCAAGCAGATAAATGTAGGGTTTTGTCCACGCTGTGTCTGCTTTGAAACAAAACATAAAAGTTTTGAATAAAATACCAAAATGAACATGGCCCAAATTCAATTCCTTTCAGAACCGAACTACTAACTAGCTACCATCCCATCTCTCTCCTTCATGTACATTTGAAAATTGTCACTAAAACTCACAGACCAGGAAATTAAATTAGACTGAAAATTCACCCTGATCAAACCTCGCTTCATCAAAGGCAATCACTCACGAAGAAAATATGTAATTTTCATGGACGCATCATCTCAACAAAAGGCACTCTTCTGAATATTGCTAACTTAACTGCCACTTCTCTAATAGATCCTGGTTGTACAAAATTGTTCATTAATATAGAAAAGTATACTCTTCACCTTTGACTTATGTTACCACAAACAGAATAACCTCACAATACTTCAATGCCAAATGTGAGGATGGCCCTCTCACCAGCTGTATTCACTGTACCTATTGAACACCAACATCAATTGAATGTAAAGGCAGCATTGTAAACTCTGCTTTTATGTTGATGATATGCACCTCTTCAACAAAATCCTTACTCCTAACCCTCGACCCAATGTACATAATGTTAGCATTCTTCATACTTACTCTTTTATAGCAGGATTAATGTTCTAAATGCCTATTACAATGTTACTGATGGGAGACAGCAGTCCACGCATCACCCCTATGCACTCGCACATTACATATTGAGGTGTTAACATTTCCTCCAAGCTATCAGTTATGCTGTCTCAATTAATCCTTCCTTCTAACAAACATAATTGGTAATGCTCCTTGTTGGATGAACTAACACATTTAATTATTGGCAAAATAGAATTTAATAGTACATTTCCATCATTACCAAAAATCTAACCCTTACTCTGTAGTCAGCTTGTGTTGAGGTGATGTATTTTAGATTATTCTAACAAGAAAATCTATATCCTGGTTCAGTTTGAATATCTAATCATCATTAAACTCCAGCTATCCAGTTTTTGTTACATTAAAGCAGACAGCATGTTATTTTTAAATCAATCAGAAATTAACTATTCATATTTAGCCTTTTATCATTCATATAGGTATGTAAATGCCAATAAATCATTCAATACTAACAAAACATTAAGTCATTGATACCTTGCACCAGAAGTTAATATAATTACAGGAGTACTAAGGCTAAAGTAGTTAAAGTAGTTGAAGCAAACTGTTTTGTAAATCAAGGTTTTTGCAGATCTCTCATCTCTCTAGCTTGAGGGCTAAAAGTTTGTCAAGTACGAGCCAATTCATATGTGGTTTTCCTTCCAATATTTGTGTTGAAATATAATTACTGTCCTGGAAAAGTATACAGCAAAACTGAAAACATCCAAAAAGGACTTTTCTGAATAACCATGGTGATTCACTCAAAGGAGTTACCGTATTTTCACGACTATAAGGCGTGAGTGACTGCTCCTTCACTGAGATTTTCTCAAAAATCGACGGTGCGCCTTATAATATGGAGCGCCTTGTGTGTGGACTGAGTTCCAAAATCTGCTGTGCGCATTTGGTGGACGCACTACGGTAAACGCTGCGCCAATCGATTAGCGGCACACCTACGCTTAAGGATCTCGTGCATGAATGAGGCTTACTTTAAACTGCAGGCCATCAACTATGCGGCTGAAAATGGCAATCGAGCAATCTTAGTGTTTTCGCTTTATGAGGAGGTGGCATCTCTCCATAAGCGCGAGCACAACTGTTGCGCAGCGGCTGCCCGCGGATTACCAGGAGAGGGTGGCCATCTTCCCTAACCCTAACCAGGAGAGGGCGGCCATCTTCCCTAACCCTAACCCTAACCAGGAGAGGGTGGCCATCTTCTGCACCTACTGCCGTGACAAGATAACCGCGCCCAGCCATATCACCAACATGGATGAGATCCCTCTGACTTTTAACATCCCTTTGACCCACAAAGTGGAGAAAAAGGGGCCGGCACGGTGGCGATACGCACAATGGGGCACGGTAAGTCGTCGTTCACCGTGGTTCTCGGCTGCCAGGGAAACGGACAGAGCGCTGGATGACGGAAGGCAAACACTCCTTCAGAAAGACTATGAGCCAGCGGCACGCAAGTTATGCCACCATATGCGGGTGGATTGTAGATGCATGGGCTATGATACTGTCTTTATGTATTGGAAGAGCTTTCACAAAATCAACGCTGAACCGGTCCGTGAGTCTGATTCAGATGATTAAGAAGAGGAATTCGGGATGTTGGACATTGAAATATTGCAGCTGTTTAATTCAGATACAGAAGATGAAAACTTTGATGGTTTTGTGGCGGAAGAATGAATATTTTGTTCAATAAATGTGTCGAAACTCACTCTTTTACTTCTGTTGTCATTTTTTACTGTATGTTTCAGCCTGCGCCTAATAATACGGTGCGCCTTATGTATGTTTTAAATACAGAAATAGCACCCATAACTGAGACTGTGCCAGTGTTCCTTATGGTCGTGAAAATACGGTATTCTAATATGTTATTAATAGAAGTTGCTGGAGTTACTGGGGAAAACTGGGTGTAAATGACTTTTATTCTTGATACCAGCATGCCAAGCCAGTTTACCGCCAATGGAAATTCATTTATTTTGGTCACTCACTGATCATAACCAGTTAATGCCCCAAGATGAATAACGTAAACAGCTCAATATGCTTCAAGCTGAATGTAATGATCAAATTCAATAATTTCAACTAAATTACCTCCATTATTTGTTTCAATAAAAAAATCTACAAATAATAAACTTTCATTTTGTGATCCTTATGATATAATTGACACTGTCCATTTATTATCAGGAAATCCACAACAGGCACGGTATATCGTCCAGGGGGCAGACAGCTTTTTCTTTCTTTTCCAGGGTGACTGTATATGTGTAACTATATTGAAAATGTACGTGTCTATCCATTTGTCGCTGTGTGGTCTTTTACCCGCCACGCATGGTAGAGCAAGGCAATTGAACACTGGCGGCAACTGTCATTCAGTTTGCTTGTGGAACCCAAATGTCAGCAGCAAAGGCTGAGACCCAGAGCTATGAAATAATGTAAAAGCACACTGCGTGTCTTCAGCGAGGGAAATGTCCAATGCCAACGTGAGGCAGAGGCGACCCGCTGCACATGGTGGAACTGGTCATCAGAATGACCTTAAAAATGACACATTGATGCATACAGACATAAATCGGTGACTTGGATATGTATAAAGTAAGTTCCGCGAGTTGTATCTTTTCTTCTTTATCTACAAACTTTATGAATTGTCCCATTCTATTGGATGTGTATATTAATGTAAATGTGCCTAGTCTGTAAGATCCTTCATAAAGACATAAAAAATGTAAAATAATACAAGTAAACAAAACTTGTGTCATGGAATTAAGGTGAATGCTTTGTCCTTTTTGTGGAGTGAATATTAAGATGATATTATTGTTTTAGACACGGTACGATGCGGCCGCCTACGGTACATTTTCAATGTAGACGAGGTCTCAGAACGAGGTGGTAAAATTGTCACAATGCTATTACCATGTAAACAAAACTGTGTTCATTTCTCATATATATATCTTTAGTACTATTAGCACGAATACAAAAATCGTGATACAATAAATTCAGTTTTTGCACTGATGGAATTTAATGGAGGGTTTTGTGACAAAAACAATAATAACGGTTTGATAATATTCACTCCACTAAAAAGGACTAAACATTTACTTAATCATTTCACACAACTCGCAAAAGCTTTTACGGAAACTTTCTTCTTCGTCTTCTGGTTGCAAACTTTGTCGCAACAAAATTTGTCCTATTTGTTAATACGTTTTAAAGTTGGTAAATGTATTTTGTGACTTGTACATTAATTTAATCATTTCCAAAAATTCCTCCTCTTTTGTCAGATTTTTAAAATGTTTTTTTTTTTTGTGTAACTTGTAAATTTGTTTCACATTTTAAAAAAAAAGTGTTTATGTGGGTTAGGAATGAATGTTGTTTTGTTTTGCACTTCTCCGCCACCGTAACTACCACATCCCAGACAAAGAAAGAAGCCAGCAGCCTGGGGGAACAGCAGTGGAGACACCCAGAGTACCTGTCGGCTCTACTGTTGCTGGGGGAAAATAACATCTGGACTAGGGCACCCGTACTTAAATGGGGGAATCTGGGGCTCTGTGCTATGCCCTGTAGTAGCACGACCAGATTGGCTGTGGCCCTGTGATTTTATTTACTTATTTTTCTCTTCCTCTCTTTGTGTGTATGCTGCCAAATGTATGAGTGTGTTGAGAAAGGGTGTGTGAGTATAGATATATATGCATGAGCTCTCCTGTCTAGCTCCCCTCCCATTGTGCAGGCAGCATGTTACATCTTGGACATCTCAGGGTTACTCATGGGGTGGGTCATCATTCAATCCCTGGGGAAGGTGATCTGCAGCTTCTTTGGTTTCTCTGGTGGGTGGCGGGCCCCAGGTCAAGGGGGTGTACGCGCTGTTGGGCTCGTGAAGACTCTGCCTGGATATGTCGGTGCCTAGGGTGCCTAGCCTTCAGCCGGGTTGGGAGTGTGCACACCCTGATCATCTGCTGCTGGCACTTCTTGCTGTGGGGCTCTGTCGGTGACCTTTTGCTCTTCTGCCCTGGGGGCAGGATCGTGGTTATCCACGGGATTGCTGGCCCTTTGGTCTGTCCTATCCTGGGTATTCTGACTATCTATGTTGCTTGTGGCTGCGTGCCTGGATTGGTGGGGTGGTTGCAGCATCCAGCCTCACTAATTGGTACAACAAGTTGTAGATACAAGACCACTTGTGTTTTGCGATTGCTTCATTGCTATGAAAAACATCCATTCAGGTTGTCAGCATAACTTGGTCATCTAAACTAATGTTCATATTGCTAACAAAGCTGTTTTTGCCTGTTGCTGTTTTGTGTAAGTTGTCTTGAGTTGTGTGTATTTATGATGCTACAGTCTTGCTACAGTTTTTGCACATTGTGTTTTTGTAACTGTAATGTACCACAGTTTCTGTCTTTTTTCTTAAGCCTCATGAGGAAATAGCCAACATTACAAAACAAACAAAAATTAAAGTAAAGTTGTATTTACATGCTAACGGCATCCCAACAGTTTTGGACCACCTTATTGTGGAGACCCCACCTGCTTTAACAAGGTACCATGGTATAATGGAAAACCAATGTGGCAGCACCATACCATGTCGAGTCGAAATGTATTGGGCGGAAACTCTGCAGCCTTGTGCAAAAGCATCTTATGTGGCCTGCCGATGGATATGATAAATTAAAGCCATTTGGCTTGACTATTTCCAGATAAATTGATGGATTTTCACACATAGTTGCATGGCTTTCACGGCTCTACGAAACCAGGTGGAGTAGAGCCATGTAGAAATGATACTGTGCAGTGGAAAAGTGCCCTATTGCACATGGATACATAGTATTCTAACTCACATTAACAGACACCATATCTATATTTACAGCAACATACACACAGGCAAACTTAAGGACATAGAAAGTCACAACAAGAAAGTCATCTGTGTGGCTTGAATGCAGATTTTGTTGATTGTGGCTGTGTTTGGTTCCAGTGTTGCTGAATTTGTCCTGCTGTATTATTCTTAAAAATATCTGCCTGTGTATATTTAGATATATTTGTCTACACATAAAGTATATACTGTACACATACAGTATATACTATATGTGTGGAGGCATAAATGTTTACAAATGTGTGTTGTTGGTTTCTTGTTGCAGTTTTGCTGTGATTGTTTGTTGGGTTGTGGGTTTCCCAGCAATCAGGTTCAACAATCATTTATATAATTCATTTTTAATATAATCATGATACAATCTCAAATCTGACATTAAAAAAAGCATTGAGATGTAAATGTTTCTAGCCTCATTACTGTTAAAAAAACACACACATGACTGAATTTCAAATATATGTTCCTTCAGAAACTACACTATGTTCAGTATGGTCATGTTCACAGCCTTTATTGATGTCTACAGTATGTTGTGGTGGCAATTAGCAATTTGTTGTAGTTCAAGTTCTTTTTGGTTTGAGGCATTAAGGCCACTCCTTCAAAAATGCTGTCAGCACTTCGACAGCAGGAGGCAAACTGCCTGAAGAAAACAACTAGTCAATGACACTGACTGCAGCACAATCCTCACTTTATTTCTAGACTCCTTTCAATGCAAATTTGATTGTTGCTACACAGAGATTAAGGTGCCCGGACTGGTGGAAATGGTAAAATGCCAGCTCAAGTGTATCCCGCTCACATGCTGCTTTTGATGTATTCCTGTTAAATAATGCAACATCTCTTGCTGTTATTTCATGATAAAGAACAGGACACATTAGTGAGTTATTTATATGCACGTTTCACGAGCTCTTGTTTCCAGTACCAGTGGGCACTTGATAACTGAGGTTGAAACAATAGCAGAGAAAGGATCACACGGGAGGAGTGGCTTGTCTTCACCAAATCCACCAGTTACATTTCATGTACATATTATCTAGACATGTCTCTGTAGACACATGTCACCATTCATGCAATGCATGCACTGTGAAGAATCAAGACATAGGTACCATGAGATATTTACCCCATGAGAGAACTATTGGTTTCTTCATGTTGTTTTAAAAAAAAAATCACCTTGCTTGTTTCCATTTGCCTCTAATCTCATCTGCCTATCACCGACTACTTTGATATGATGGGTTAATGTACTGCACATAAGTGTATTAGTACAACTATGCTGTTTTACGTCACGGCCTCTCTATACTGCATCTTAAGTTAATCAATGTCACTGCGGTTGTCATTGATGCTTTATCTGCTTTACACTGTGGGAGATACTTCTACTGCTTCCCTCTGACTCTGTCCTCTCAGGTTCACACCGTTCCACCAAACACAGGAACAGTGACTGCTCAGGGCTTTCCAAAGTGGGTTCCATCCGTGCATCCAGCCATCCATTTTCTGTTAACCACAGCTTATATCGAATCATGATCTCAGTACAATGTAAAAAAAAAAAAAAAAAAAAGTGTGTAATAATCCTGACACTCTTTGGCTCTTCCAAACAGCAATACAAACATCATTATGTTCGAGGCCAGTATGTTAGGCACCTCATTTGTGAATACAAAACACAGAGAGACTGGTGATTTGACCTCAGCTCAATTCCGAGCTGGAGAGGAGTGGTATCAGTGCAATGAACGGAAACACAAAGCGAGAGAGCAGATGGAGTCAGTGGTTAGAGATCATCTTTGATAAGACAGCAGCATCAGCATTCCTCATCCTCTCCTCGACCATCTTAATTCAGCCTCCACTCCATCTTTCTGCTCGTATGCCCACCTCCCCTCCGCTGAACACACATTCATACGCACACACAAGCGAGCGTGCACATGGACAGCCCTCTCTGTGCTGAACTAGGTGCTATTGATTGAATCTGAGGAGATGTCTGAGGAGGAGAGCGCTGTTCGGGGCATGGGGAATAGACTACCCTCAGCTCTCAGCTAATAGATAGCAGATTGTCTTGGTGAGTGTGTGTATGTGTTTGTGTGTGTGTGTGTGAGAGAGATAGTACAGATTGCCTGGTGCGAGCTGTTAGGCAGAGAAGCCTGTCGTTTCACAGGCTCCATTGACAGAAGCACAGCGTGGAAACGCTTCAAGCTTGATGATAGAGCCGATAACAGGGCTGATGTGGGTGAATGAGCCCCACCGGAGCCCAGCGAGCATGGAAATACGATTTGGTAAATAGTGATGGTCACTTGTGTGAGACAAATAGGCCATTTGGTCAATAATCAAGACAGCTGTGCAGGCAAAAAAACTAGAGTAAGCTGGACAAAGGAGTGGACCATCAAACAGTAAACAATGCGTGCCTGTAGCAGCTGTGTGCAATACAGACAATTTTGATCGAAAAAGTAATGTAATATTGTAGCGGAAATGCATTCAAACACTACAATGTTCTACAATGATTTTGGAAATATTACTGAATCAGATTTTGATCAAATGCAGTGGTTAAATGGAACATTTCTACAAGCCTCCCCGTTCCACTCAAATGGGGCCATGCAGTCCCAGTCCCTTTGTAACATATCCATTTTGATATACTTAAAGAGGTTCCCCATCCATGTATCATGTTGACAGAACCATTGGTGATGAAGTGGATCTTACTGGGGACATCCGGTGTGTGTTTATGCAATGACCAGCTGGTCCTCATTTGCAGGTTTTGAGCTTTGTTACTGGGAGTCATGTTTACTCTTCCATTTAGGGGTTATTTTTCTCCCTTGTTATAGTATCTAAGTTGGATTCTCATAGTGTACTTCATTCCCCCTGCCTAAACTCATCTTGTTACTCCAAGGTCTCTCACCAATTGCCCACACACCACTCTGCATATCTTCAAACCCTCCTGTCCTGTCTTCATCCATTACTGGTACATTGTCATGTTTTGGATTTGTTGGCCTTGATTGAATCGATTCACATGTATGAATCTTAAAATACTAAATAAAAACAACTTTTTCTTCAATTGTGTTGTAATAAAAGATTGTAATCTTTTATTATGCTTTAAAGTTGCTGCTCCAAGACTGAACTGACTGAATTAAGAGGATGGCACTTTGAATAAAAATGATCTATTACTACTTAAATTCTGACCTACAACTACTGTCACTGGACTTAATTATGTAGCATAGAATATACTCAAACTCTGAATTTCTTACGTTCTCAGTGTTGTTTCCTGTGAGAATTTATGCCTAAATATACATCTCCAGAAGACATCCAGGCCTCCAGAGAAAGCCAGATTCCGATTAAATGTTTGTATTTGCATTAAAAGGTGTCATCATCAAAACTGTTGAGTTAACATACTGAAAGGTTATTTTTCTTTCAACTCCTATATTTTATTAGGTGATTCCATCATACAACAAATCATTTGAATTTTAAAAGCTATTTATTTGAGCTGGATTTTGATGAAAACCAGACCAAAGATGATCTTTGTAACTTGAAAACTGCTGAAAATATGATTCCAAAACAGATGGTGCGGATGTCCTGTATAAAAATGAAACCTTTAATGCTGCTATAAATATCTAATAAAATAAATAATAAAAACAATCATTAATCAGGAGCATTTACTGTAAAAAAAAATTCTCTCTGGGCGCGTCCTCTGTCTCTTACCACATCTGTCTTTCCTCCCACTTCCTACAGTATCAGCACTTTGTCCGCCTTGCTGCAGTTCCTGCCATTAATACCCGTCAGCCAAGCTCGCTCCCACATCATGTTTCTGCCATTCTGCAGGAATATATAGAGTCCCAGTTCAGCCAGCACTTGGGAAACCCTGCATAATTTACTACAAAACAGGAAGCTTCATTTGTGCTCAAAACAACTGGCACGCTAAGCACAACCGCAAAATCTGGAATGGACTCTTCTGTGCTGCTGTACCGCCCACACAAAAACCCTCTCATATGTTGACATATCGATTTATATTATCATAATGAAGGTAACATACAGAAATGCAGGAATCTTAAATGATAAGGGTAGCCAAATAAAACCATGTCATTTTGTAAAAATGATTCCAAACAATCTTTTGTTTCATCTTGTGTGCGTCTGTGTGTGTCTGAGTGTTTGGTATATTTAGCTACTACATGACCCCATTGCGTTCCTTTTTTCTGATGCTTTGGTGCTATTTCTAAGGTTACTTTCTATAATACCTCCCGATCACTATCAACAAATGCAAGTTGTGCCTCTAGTGTATGTTGCAGCTAAATCTTTTTGACGTTTTTATGAAGTGCAGGCTTACATTACAAACAGCCACAGCCTTCAGATTGAATATTGATTAATGATCTCTTCTTTTGGGGCTGCAAGTGTTTGAATCTTAATAAAGCATCCAAATGTGCTGCATTCTCAATTCCAGGAAAACTTTATGCAGAGCCCTTGGGAAATTCACAGCTTAATATGATAGATTTGTTGGGTTCCCCATTCATGAAGTAGATTCAAATAAACTTTTTTTTCCAAGCAGATTTTTTTAATTTTTTTTTTATTTTAAATTTGCTTCAGTCTCTCCGGGGCAGCGATCTACTTTATGGTGGAGCTGTAATCTCAATTAAATGTGAACTCCTCAAATGAAGCGTAGTGCTGCATTGAGGATAGAACTTAGTTAGAAAAAATAAAAGAAAGTATCAAGCCTTCTTTCATTAAAGGTGGCCTAATATTTCTCAATTAGCATGTTCCTGCTGCCAAAGCCCTGGAGTCATAAGGCATACAGAAATTATAAGACATCTAAAGGAGAGAGCTTCATTAATTATTTTCCTGACATCAAATTTTAACAGGTATTTTTGTGATGGATATGCTTTACAGGAAAAAATATCTCCTGCACTCCCAACTACAGAATAAAGTAGCTCTACTGGTTGCTTTTTTGTACTGTAGAAAACAAATAATATATTTTTTTCTATAAAAGATAATAAAACAGGGCAATTGCATATTTTTAACTGCTGCTTAAATTTTTGACAAAAAATAATTAATAGAAGACTCTATTATTGTGATTCCCGCCATATTTGGAGTATAATGAAAGGGGAGAAGTCAAGTGGTATTAAACCTTCTATGGACTAATATCCAGCCAATGTAAAATCATGCTTTTTATCCTGCTTTCCCCCTTCAAATTTTAGGGTTTTATGGGTTAAATCCTACATAATAGCTTTTCTGCATGCTAGAACAATGTTTGGTGCTATTTTGCAAACACAACACCGTGACTTTCTGCAGGGATGCCCCACCACATGCAGTCTCTGCCCCCTCACACAGCTTGAGTGTGAACCTGTGATATCAATATTGTCTCCACGCTGGAGATCGCAGTGGTTGTTCTTAATCCATGCAAGGTCTTCTCTGCTATATTGCTGCGATATAGCAGAGGTAAGATAAAAACTCTGCCTATCTGTCACACTTTTATGTGTGGTCATTGAAAATGTCAATTTTGCTTATAGAATTCAAATTTCCACAGCCTGGTTTTACTTTTCCTCAAATGATTTAAAATTGTGTGCACACTTTGCCTATCAACTTTTTTAAAACCTTATTTATTTAAGCAAGAGCTACTTCATTTTTGTTATTAAGATACATTTTAACACTAATTCTTTATTTTACAAAAGTAATTCTCAGTTTTACTCCACATGCTCTCTTTGTTCCCTTTCAGAAATAGAGACCAGGGATTTCATCACTCGTTATCCTGCTCTGTTGATGGTCTAGAAGCACGCTGGCTCCTGCAGACTCTCTTGCTCTGTAGTTTCTGCTGCAGCATTTATTTTATTTACTTTCAATCATCAGACCATTTTTTATTGAAATCACTACAACTTTTCCTCTAGTAACATCTTTTGTTTCTTCTTCTTCACTCGTCTTCAAAAGAAGGAACTTTCTTTTGACCCTTCCTTCTTCTCATTTAATGGAATAAATGGATAATTGCGCCAATCTATTTTTAAATATATAAATACAACCAAAAATACATAAATCAAAACCACTATGGATCTCACATTAAAAAAAATACAGATTATTAAAGCAAATCCTCCCAATCGCTTCTCTACAGATTTGCCACGTCACCAAGAAATCTTTCCACGAGTTCCACAAATCATTACAGTTACTTCCGCATGCACAAAAGCGGTGGAAAGTACGTGGTAAATGGTTTTCCTGAAACGTAAAGAACTTCACCTGACCAGCACGTTTCTCCCAATGAGACAGCAACATAGAGACGAAGACAGCATAAGCGAGCAATAAACATAGCTAAACATGTTCAAGTATTGGACATTTTAGAATGCTTTGATCCATGTTTTTTCATAATTTTCCCCTTTCATATGTCATTCTTTCACAATAGAGTCGAAGCCCCAGAACCCGAAGGCAAGCGATCATCAAAAACAACCAAAAGAAACCATGCGCTCCGAGGAATGACAACCTTAACAGTAATATTTGTAAAAAGCTGCTCCAAATCAGACATTCATAAGAAAATTCTATCAGGAATGGTCTAGTCTGTAGCCTAGTAAAGCAGAGCATGCATCCAAATCTAGGAGCACGGTCAGATACGACGCTGCAGACAGACGATCGTAACGACTGATGACTCTCCTTTTTATGTCGTAAACTGCGAATTCAACAGTCTGTGGATCCCTTCATCACAAGACTAAGTCCACAAACACTTCTTGGAATGTGATTTTCTTTTATTTTATATTTATTTTACATTGACTCCTGTCTCCTCTCTAAGCCCATTGTGCGGAATTCTGCTTAGCGACCAGTTTTCGAGCATTTCTGTGTCTGCTTGTGGGTGTGTGTAGGTGTGTGTATGTGACAGAGCAATGGTTAAAACCACTCTATGCAGAAGAGGGCTATATGCTGCACAATGCCAGGGAAATGGAGATATGTGGAGAAGACACAGATTTATACTGTATAAACATGCGTTTCATCACCAATCAAAGACTCAGCATAAAGAAGAGCAACACTGCATTGTTACTTTGACCGGTTCATTTCCAGGCTAGAGTACAGACAAAATAAACACAGATTCCTGTGATCAAATCAAGTGCAGTTGAGCACAGCTTCTTCTCCGCCTTTATTTTTTTGGGATGTTTAACTCTCTTTTGGCTGTAGGAAATTAGGGGTTCGGCGAATTAAATTGAACGTGATAAACCCTATTACTGCCATTGTTTTGGTACTTATTTAAGCATCAAGAACAACAGGGAAGTAAATAAAGGAAGAGAGCCAAAGGAGGGGAAGCAAATAGCTGGCTATAGCATGATATAAAGATGATTAGTTTGAGCTGAAACTCAACGGGGGGAGAGTCTAAAGCCATGGAAGGCTACATGTTTCTGCAAGCCCCCCACCCAACTTGCTAGACATTAGCTTCACTATTCAGGATATCTGCAACTTATCCATTTTCTGATAAAACACACAATGATCAGTTGAAAAATATAATACAATAATGAATATAATAAATAAATAGTTGTGACAGAATTTGTCACATTCTAAAGCACTTCATACTTTTAAACATTGCCACTGAAATTCTTTCCCCATCTTCTCCATTATCTCATTTTCCCATCCTAAAGGATTTTTTTTTCATTTCTTTATGGTTATGGACAATTAAAAACTAATGAAATCTGCTTGTAGCTGTGGGTAGAGGGGATTTCAATAAGATGCCAAGGCATGAATAATAACACTGTGGCCCGACGTTTATTTTTAGTCTGAAAATGTAGCCTCGGTTTAATGAGAGTTATGCTGCAAGGCATCAAAGCCAACATGCATTGCAGATGATGCTGCGATATAAGAAATTTGTTTTTTATAGGTTTACGAGACGCCATTTAAAAAAATAAAATAAAATAAAATGAAGAGCTTAACCTGGCAGTAAAATGCAGCGCTTCACTTCAATTCCCACGACACCAGAAGACAGCAAAGAGGCAAGATCTGTTGACTCATTAAGTGTGGATGTGAGCTAGCTCGACGCACCATACAAGATTTATAATGAGGCCTCTGGTTTACTGCTATTCTCAAGCCTCGTGTAAAGCCAGTAATGAGACCAAAACATGTTCATCCATCAAGCGCTTCATGCATCGCAGATAAATCAAAACATTCATTCATAAGGTTCTTCACCGTGCACTATATGAAGCTGCAGACAAAAAATTACTTTACATTTTACACTTTAGTCATTTAGCAGGCACTTTTGTCCAAAGCATCTTACAGTGAGAGACACAATCAAGCCACTATCTACTTGAGACCAGTGATTAAAACACTACCTTACAGTCCTGAACTACCTTGTGCTACTTCTGACTAACAGTGCAGAGCTGTGGTGAGAGAGTGAAGAGGGATATAAACAGGAGTTAAAACGAGTGGAGACAAATAAATAATAATGCTCTAACAGGCCTGTTCTGTGGAATTTAAAATGTTGCACAACTCTACCCAGTCTCATGTTTGACCACAGTACAATTTTTTTTCTGTTTCACAATTAAGGCCTGAAAATTGTAAAAAGGGTTTTTCTATCGGCCTGCAGCTCACGTGGGTGCTTGCTTCTCATAATAAAAACATTGCAACATTCTTTTCATTCCCAATGGAAAATGCAGCCAATGTCATTTGGATATATTTTGGTATTTGATCTGTAATTTGTAATTACAATGAATTGTTCCTGTGCCTGCGTTTGTTGTGCTGTTTTCTAAGAACCTGAGTGGCCTGCATGTTACTGTATTATTCATTACATTATTTAGTTATATGTCTTTGTAACTCATGATTTAGTCAATAAAATAAAACCCATAAAACAGATTTAAGCGCCCTGGGAATTACATATATCCATCTTTTGGAATCTCCCCTCCACATGTGAGTAAATAACATTTTATATTATATTTGGATTAAGATGATCAGTGTATTAATGCCGTTTTATGTTGTTTGTAGCATAAATGCAGCCTGAAAAAGTACATTTTTAGGCCTAAAATGTGCGATCATACCACATGCTTCCGATGTTTATTGTTTTTGTTGTGATTATGATATGTTTCAAGTTTAATTTATTGTATTGAGAGCCCATAAAGTTTGCCTTGGAGAGCTTTCCAAGCTGCACAGTTATGACATCCTCTGTCCAGACCCTCGAATCAGGTCAGGAAAACTTGAAACCCTGTTAGGGAAAAAAAAGAAACCTGAAAGAGAGGCACAAATGAGGGATCCCTCTTCGTGGGACATGTACTGAAACCATCAACATTACCACCAGTGAAATATACAGTGGATAGGAATAAACAGGAGGTCCATTATATGCTATCACCTACATCTCTGTGAGATAGCTGTAGAGTTTTGACACCGATAGACCCTTCTGAGGGCATCATTAAGCCAAAAGGTGTTTGTGAGGCCTCCATTGAAACCAGAAAATCTTCACTTTTATTGCTTTACTCCCAAATCCGTTCACCTAGAGGGCAGACATTTGGATATGTTTTTCAGATGAAGGTGTGAAAAGTTTGAAGCTCATTCTTCTAGAAGAAAGCATCTGGAACTATGAAGCAAAAGGTGCTGTTTTCAGATCTGACCTCTGGTCTCTCAGCAACTTTTTCAAAATTCTATCTGTCGTCTCACAGTGTTTGCCAGAAATTGAGGTAAAATTGTTAGTGTTTTATGACAAAACAGTAGAGAGAAAAAAATGTTTCATTCCAGTCCTGAAGCTCAGGAGGGTGTTTAGCCTTTAAGCTTGATTCACACCAAAAGTAATTTCAGCGACCAGCTGCCATTCATGTTCATTCAAAACTTGAGATGAGCGACCAGTGGTGAGCGGCATGATGTGAGCGATGAATTGGAGTTTAGAGAAGCTCAACCTCATGCAACTGAGCTTCAGTGGGACCAGATTGACAGTATATCATGAGCTGCTCTTGATTCCCATGGCGGAAGAATTGAAAGAGGAAGATAATGGAGGAAGTAAAATGTAACATAACGCCTGTCGAAGGTGTCAGAAGAATCTGATAAGTTGTAGTCTACTGTAGATACATGCTAGGTGACAGGCTATGTCTACATACAGAGGGAGTTCATTAGTGTAGGAGGAGAAGGAAACTTTTGAGGGACACGTAGAGGAGGTCAAGAAATAAAGAAAATGCAGCTGCACCACGGACTGAAAAACCCACCCCTTGGGTTGCTTAGTCATGCCTGTTGAGCAGCCACAGCGTGTTGGGATGTGAGCGGCCACAGGCAGTGCTGTCGTGTTTGGTGTGAATCCAGCATTACAGCCTCTGAACTGGCTGACGCAGTTTGATGTCTTTCAGTTCTAAAGGTCACAGGAAGCTTTTTTTTTTTAGCATGTGGTAGGGGGTCCTGAGGGAAGGTGGATTCGGTCCCGATCGGATGAGTGATCAATTAACGGGGGGGGGCTTTGAAAAATCTTTAATGTTAAAATACCGATTCTGCCGTTTTGGCAAAAATGTTTAGACAAAAATGGACAGAACAGCTTAAAACTTGGATGTGTTTCTGGGGATTGCCAAGTCCGACTACAGCAAACCTGCAAAGTTTAACAGCTTTCTGTATTAATCAGCAAGATGGAACCAACTTTACCCAGTAGAGTATTGTCTTCTTTATGATATACTGTAGTTAGAAATGGTGATATATATAATGGTGATAAGATATGTAGTGCAGAAGGCATGCTAGTTGAAATGGGGGATTTTTTTTTTACCTTTCTGATAATCTTGCACCCTCTAAAGGATGAGCAGACCTATTGCTCTCTATAGGGGTTCAGTACCTCCTGCTGATAATCATATCCAAATTTCAGCCCACTTGGTGAAATTATTTGGGGGGGTAAAAACAAGATTTTCCAGTTTTAATGACGGCCTCAACCACTTTTTGACTGAGCTTTGTCCTTCAAAAGGTCCGTTGGTGTTGAAACTCTACAGATATATTACATTGATGGGAGTAATGGACATACTAAAGTTTTAGATTCCTGGCTTTCCTGGTTTGGGAGGTATATTTTTAAAATTTTCCATTTCCCACCTCAGCCAAAGACATCACAATCATGCTGAAAGTATAGGAAGCTTCTTTGGTGTTGAAATTGAACATGATATTTCCTGGGACACCCAGTGTAATCACAGTGAATTTACAGCTTACATGGGTAAAAGTATTGGGGAGAGACAGGTGTGAAGGAGTGCTTTCAAAACAGGTCAAGGCCCTGACCTTTTGCCCTTCTCAAGTTTGCACAGACCTGTGGCTCAACACACCGCTCAGGCACTGTGTGAGGATGGACAGGATGAAGTTTCATCCTTCTAGGAGAAAGAAACTGAAAAATACAAAAGCTATTTTCAGGTCTGGTCAAGTGTCCTCTCAGCACCCATTCAACTGACCTTTGCCCTCAGAAAGCTTGCACCCAAGTGAAACTCAGGTTACTGTTTGTGGACAAGGTTTCATTGTACATAGTGAAAGTTCAGCCCCCCCCCCCACCACCACCCCCCAGCACTGTTAGCCAGAATTTGAGATAAGTGTCTTGCGGGGGGACTATGATGTATGGATGGTACTTTGTAGGCTACATTAACGCTAAGTTATTTTGCTGATGCAAAGGTATGATTTTTTTTTTCACGTATAATTTCTGGGTTCACAGATGTAAAGTTTAGCATACATTTTGCCCTAGAAATATCAACGAAACTTCTTTATGTCCAAACGATGGACATAGTTTTATGGACATGATGGACATGGTTTTATTTTTAGAAGTCAGCTGCAAGTCTTCAAGTGACCTGTTGGCAGGACAACAGGAAATAATAAGATTTAAAAAGTTACTATTTTATTCCTCCCAGGACATAATTGTCAAATGGAAGAGTTTGTACTGTTGACAAACAAACGTAGCTACTGTATTTTATGTTCTGATATGACCCTGGGATTACATACGGTATGGGATATACATGTCTAATGTAAACTGCAGTAAATGAAATGTACTTATTTTATTCTGTTTCAGAATATCTTTATAAAGCAGGGAGGATTATTATTTAATTTATTTATTTCAGAAAATGCTCCTGCACTCAAATGCATTTTGATCAGCGGTGTGTGAAGAGAGAAGAACGAGAACAGGAAGTAGGAAAGTACTGGTTGAATGTACTGAATCTCTTGCCACCACTACATATTGCACAGCAAATTCAGGCTGTCTTTAGATGGAAAAATGCTATATATGCCTGCATTATAACATCTCCAACTCCACAGTTGGCCCCACTGACCGCTGACGGTTAGTTCTTCAGTGGAACTAATGTTTTTGCATATTTACTATATGTGCCTGTTCTCCTTTTTCTGCCCCTCCCCCTTCATCGGCTCTTCTCCTCCACCTTCACCCAGCTGGCCATCAGCTGGTTCGGGTTCCTCCCTGCTATTGTTGCTTATTGCAACCAGCTTCTGGGTTTCTGTAAAGCTCTTGGAGACCATTTTGATTGTAACACATGCAATATATAATATTTAAAAAAAATAAACAAATATTTACATTAAACAATACAAGAACTGTATAAAATGGGCATAAAAACAGCTAAAACTATATTTATATCACTGTATTCCAAATAGCCTCATTAGAATTGAATTTCTTACTAATTAATTAATACCAATTTACCTGAATACAAGTATTTTTTAATATATATTTCAACTATCATTGAAAACAGCTGGACACCCTTAGGAAGGTATGTTATGTCTGGCATGGTTGTTATCTTTTGAAGTACTGATTGCCCTTTTAAAACATGCAACAAATGTCTTCAAAAAGCAAACTTAAAAAGAAAGAACCAAAGCAAGTATGACAACCAAACCACCTCAGTGCCGTTTTATCTTAGTACTGATGTTCAGACTCACCCTAACCTTGTCAGGCTAGTAATTTGAACACGGACTCTCAAACGTTCCCAGAAAGGGAGTTAGCTAACATCCTCTAGGAGAAAAAAGAAGAAACAACCTTTCTCTTCTCAGGATCAGGTTGCATTTATGTTTAGGGGAAATTTCCATGAAAGAATCTGCTCACATAATGCATATTAACAGTGCTGCAAATCTGCACTCAAACACACACAGCTGAGGCACTTGTATAAAAGAATGTGCAATTGAACGTTGTAAAGAGTTTTTTATGCACAAAAAATACAGACTCTGCTTACCCTTAGTTGACCTTGCTCACAGCTCATTAGGTGGCTTGGAATCTATAAGGGAAGAGACAATTAGCTATACCCACAGTGCTTTAAATCCTTAGTATACTTTATTATGGATGTGTACCACAATATTAAATTCTCCACCCATATATTACATCTTCATAATGATTTGTGGGCTTGTTTATAATTAAATATTGGTTATGATATATATTTCAGGTGAATCATGTGTGAGGTGTGTAGGTTTTAGTGTTTCCCAATGGGTTGGTTCCTTTTTACACGAGCAAATGACCAACATGCCTCGTATGAAAAGTGTAAAACCAGCCTGACTGCTTACTGAACAGTGTCAGGGAAACCAAATATACCACCACCACCACCCAAGGCCGGATTAAAACCAAAAAACCTTCTGGCTTGAGGAGATTGTTCCAACCACTGTCCAATTACAGGTATAACAAATAAATTCACATTGTATGAATCCATGTTTTTATTAATTATCATTAAAGGCCACATTCAGTCAGTAGGCCGATTTCTTTCTTTGTGTTTGTACAAATCCTGTTGGTTGCTGTGGTGACATAGGTTGATGTAAGTGAGTTAAAGCAGGTGATGTCAGGTGATGTAAGAATGGACATCAGTAATTCCGTAAGACCACTGATTCACACATTCCGTTCTTGTTTCTTCAAGGTCTTGAGAAATGATTTGGTCTAAAGATGAACTGAATGGTATCCAGTTTGAAACTGAGTGGGTAAAGTATCAAGACTGGGACACCTTGAACTCATGTTTTTTTTTCCATATACCAAGGCTACATTGATGTATTTCATATTTCTAAAAGTTTTCCCTGAAATCAGAAGTTATTCTACTGCACCCTACAAAAGTTTGCCAAAATCAAACATATTGCTTTCTGCCACTTGGGGCTACAAAACAGAGAGAATTTGCTTAAATCAGCTCTTTTGTTCTCCAATCCCAGCTCCATATTCTTGTCTCAGATGTACTTAAGCCCACGATCACGTCCGCTAACCTCCTTTATCTTCACATCCAGCCAACCTCTGTCCTCTTTTAAAATCTTTGCTTCTCCTCTCACTGTTACACTCCCCGCATCTCTTTCATTTTGCCTATTAGGGATTTTTGGTGATTTCCATCACTTTTGCACTGATTTGAAATACAGCGCATAACCCTTAGAGGATTATGAAGGGAGAGATAATGGGAGGAAACAAACAGGGGGGAAAATTGTTCTGATTGCACATCGATGCTAGTGTGCAAGTCCCTTCGGAGAAACATGCTTCTGCATCACATTAAGGCAGTACTTAACCCAGGACTATCTACAGAGGGAAAGACAAAGAGAGCTCCCCTTTTAATATGTGCTGTATGTTCCCTGGTTTAATCAATGGAATCAAACTGCAGGGAAGAGGCCGCAGAACCCTTTGATCATTCAACATTTAACAAACAGACAAGGAGACAACCTACAAATTGAAAAAAATTGGCTTCAGTTTAGCTCAGCAAGAACTCAAATAAAACATTATTTCAAAATATGCCAACATTAATCCACATCCTCACTGTTTTCTACATCAGGATATCAAAATTTTACAATGCGAGCAGTGAATAGAATAGAACTTAAGTCAATGGTCATAAACTGTTGAGATGCTCTCTGTGCTGCATTCTGGGTGATTTTCAGATCTCTATTTCAGCATCACAGAATTGTGAAGTAACAGCAGGAACCCATGCCACTAGGCACTGCAACTACTTTAATCCACTATAAAGAAGCTCCAAGACATTTGCGCTCAGCCTTGATTATTCCTCATACTTTTGGGAGGTATACTTTATTTATGGTTTCCCATTTAAAACAAATGTGCAGCAAGGTTTCAGATTCACCGTGGGAACAAAAGGAAAGCACGGATTCCTTCGGTCTTGTAACAGCAGGTTTGCATTATGGGATTGCTATTGCCTTTCTCCTACTACACCTGGCAGTGATAATAATGATTAAAAATTGTGAGGAAATCTCAATTAGGCCTGCTGCTCATTACTGAGTAAACAGTGTGTGAGAGTGCTTATTATACAATAGAGAGCCATAAGTGAGTCAACAAGAAGTGTCATGAGTGCCGTGAAACCATATCCGGATATCTGGAAGCCAAATGTAGTCGAATAGGAGACAATTTAAGCCTCGAATTGCACTGGTGTGTTTGGTCAAAAAAATTATCTGATTTGCTTGATTCAGTCCCTCCAGAAATAGCAATGATGACAAAATGCCTGCATATTATAAAGTGGCCCCATTGTAAAATATAACATACTGCAACCATGCGGTGGTTGCATGACCAAATATGCAGCGATCCACAGTTTCATTCCAGATAAGTCAGATACTGTGTGTTTATGAAAAACTCCAAAAAAAGAACAGTCTTGGAAGGAAATAGGGAGTATAATTCAACAACGCTGGCTTACCTGTGTGGTTGATATGTGGTGAGACACCATCAAACAAAAAAAACGTAACTTTTAAAGACATTTTCAAAAAAAATACCCAACCGAAGATGAGAGGAAGAGAGTAAATTTGGAACTGCAACAAGAAGCTGAAGAGAGCAAACTGCTTTTCAAGAAGCGGATCAGCTCTCCCAGTCAACTACAGCTGCTAGTTTTGTGGCAGCTCAGGAGATCGTAAAGAGGGCGAAGCTGTTCACAGACGGAGAATATATAAAAGAAATGTTCATAAAAATATTAGAGTATCTATTCTCTGACTATAAAGATTGCACTTCTATAATTTTCAGTTGCAATTCTATAAATTCAATAATTCTATTTGATAAAGGTACCGGCATTTCAAATATTTTCTATAGTCGTGCTTATATGCGTGTTTTTTTCATAGCCCACTAGCACTTATGCAGGTGGGCCCTAGAATTGGCCAGGTAATAAATTATAAGAGAAAAGAAAACATCACTCGTCATTGCTAACATTAAATGTAGACGCTCTTGCTAGCAACCTAACTGGCAACTTTTACTCTGAGGGGAGGAGGAAGGATAGCTCCATAGTGTTTTTGATTGTGATTGCTGTTCCAACTTTGTCCACAAACTTACATACTGCTCCTTTAAAAACTACATCACAATACAGTATAATGTATCAATGCCATCGACCAACCAAAATGATGCTCAGCTGCGTTTTATTCATATCCTCAACTGATGCAATACCACTAAAAGGTATTTCTACCATGATAGCACAGAAGAATGTATTGTAAACTTACATGTTAACCCATGGTCGATGGAAGGCATTTTTATAGTTTCTACAGATCCATATCAAAAATATTTACCATATGAAAAAGTTAATTCATTTCATTAATAAAACCAGAAATCTAAACTAAAAATTAATTACACAGGGAGTGAAATGTCAGACAACATTTTATCTGAATATCAAATTGTTGTTAGGTGACATCATAGGTCACATTTGCCTTGTTGACATTGATCATTTTCACAAAGATTCCAGCTATAATCTATTTTGTCGTTCTACTATTGTTAATGATATCATTAATTCACCTCACAAACATTTAGACAACACAGTTATGCGTCTGTCAAAGTGTTTAAACAGTATTAAATTCAAACTACATTTGAATACTTGGATTTCCTCAGTAAGAGGAGGTAGCATGGATGGATTGTACCAGGCCTTCCTCTCAGTGAAGAGAATACCTTGGATGGTAAATGAGCTCCTTGCTGCACCAGTGCTGCAGGGACTTGCCTTGTTGCACTTGCCTCTTTTCTACTGGGTGACTGATAAATGTTGTTTGTTGTTTGTCCTTTATCCATAGCATCAATCCCTGTTTTGTCATCTGGTTATGAGCAATGTCTCAATGGTTTGGCCACAGACAAAACTTTTCACAATCAGATGCTGTGACACCACATTGCAGTAAAAACTTTGTGTATATTAGTGTGGGTGTGGGTGTGTATACACGGTGTGTGTATATATATATATATATATATATATATATATTCCAGTATGCTAGTGTCCAACTATAGTGTCAAAACCAACAAACAGATCAATGCATTTTGTTTTTAATGATTTTTAGACATTTTTAAAGAAATGGTTGACATCACAAAAGGTTAACATAACATCTTAATCTTAATCTAAAAAAATCTGCTATAGCAGAACCATATGTTATCAATAGGTGAAATTCATGATAGATTAAAATGTGTATTATACTGCTTAGTACAACATGAGTGTTAAATCAAAATGTCCTTATGCATAGGGGCATTTTTATACACCTAATTATAAGCTATATAATATATGATTACAGATAAAAATGTTTCTAATGTCCCTGAAATTCTGTTACTGATCATACAAATCAAATTTGTTTTTCCCTATTTTATTTCATTATGTATTTATGCAATAAATTATTTAAAAAATATTCCAAGGAAGGAGTAGTGTTACGTAAGCAATTAATGAATTATGTTGCGCACCATTTGGAAACCTGCTGGGAATGAACGCTCGAAGGCAAGGATGGAAACAGAGAGGGGGTGGAAAGCAAGAATCACCAAGAAGATGCTGAATAAGCAAGAGTGCTTTCAGCCCCAATGGGAGACTCTACCTCAACCACTGCAGTCAGCTCATAAAATGTGAGGGAGGGAGAGGGCGGGTTGGGTGGGGATATACACAGTCAAATACCTACTAAAGCCCTTTTAGTGGTGGCTGCAGTTTTCCTTCTATGCTTTGCTTGAAAAGCACATAGCCATTAAACCATTATCTTTATTGTTATAAGCTAAAAGTAGTTAACATTGTGAAAATTCCCCTTTCTGCTGTTTAGACACAAAATGCCTAATCTGCGATCTTTCAAAGGATCGTTTTTCTTCTTTTCTTTTTTCCAGGCAATACACACTTCCTAGAAGTCGAGGATTTCAATACATTTACTGAGAAGCTGTACCAGCAAAAATATCAAAGTTGATTATGAGTTATACTCCAAATGTTGTCTTTATTTATTGATAACAGATGTTGCATCAGTTTCATAAGCAGAGTCTATATATTAAAAAAAAAACTTTTTATCTTTACTGATGTTATAAGTCAAAAGAAAGACACAAAGAAAAAGGTCCAATACAAACATGTAAATAAATTCTTGTAAATGTATTAATTTGTGTAAGCCCATAGGCATTTTGTTCTACCCTAGAACAAGAACAATGTGTCAGCAATCATCCTCAGCCAAGGTGATAATAGATGATCATTTAGCTTCAAATCAAATTATCTGTGCATGCTCAGTCAGCCAAGCCAGGCAAAATCATGTGAGAGGGGAGCTGAAGGCAGAAGTGATGTCATACATCATGAGGCCAGGACGACGTTAACATCGTAGAGTGCAATTACCAAATCCTACACTTCCCGCATAAAAGTCTAATAGGTTTAAGAAAGTAATTTCCCGTCTGATATCTTTTCAACTTTGAGCAGCTAAATTGTGTATTCTAAACCCCTGGGTTTGTGGCCATTTCCACCAGTCTCTACTGCCTACTGTTAAATAAACGGGATGGTAGAGTTTCTGTGCATTATCATGAGAAATCCTTACCCTCATTAGCTCCACTCCCAAAGCAGCTGTATCTTTTCTCTCAATCTCTCTGCTTCCCACTCTTAGCCAGGGGAAAGGAAAGGGGAGCATACTTTATAGTGACAGGCGGAGCGGCCAAATACCAATAGAGAATACATCAGCTTGGCAATTATTGGATTATCTCACGCTGATATCATTACCGCCAAGCATTCACTCCAATCATTGATTGCATTTTTCAATTTACTTCACCATTAATGCAAGTGGCCCGACTGAACAATCTTCTGATGAGTCCACAGCTTAGTCGATAAGTCTCGCCCCTCAGGTGCTTGTCAAATCATGCATGACTCTATGAGCAAACCCACATCTGAGGATGCACATGCTACAAAATGTATTTCTCAGAATATTTAGAGGCGCTTTCTCATCTCTGTGCTGTTCCAGGGGCCGCCGTTTCACTGCAATCATCACAGAAGGAACACTGTGGGTGGACAAATTTTGAAAAATTAACCACAAAGAAAAGTAAACCAGATGCTGCTTTTTTCTCTTTTTTTGTGAAGCAAGTCGGTACAAAGTGGGTTAAACAAGGCTAATCTAAAGACGAGGTGGATTTGTTAGACAGAAAACAGATCACACACGTTTCTTTTCCTAGAGGTAAGTACTCGTAAGTGTTTAAGGCCAATATTCATCTTGATGGGCCTCCAGCAGGACAACCCTAAAGAGGTATTTACATAAGAGCAATGTGAAAAATCCGTGCTTTGTTATTTAACAATGCTTTTGCTGCTTAGACACTCACACTATAGATCAAAAAAATTACTTGTTTCCCATAGTAGCTCTACCAAGGATTTTCATTTTTTTTATTTTTAAATTAATTAAGAATTTGTGATTACTGTACTCACACCCAAGGAACTGCTTCACATTTCCCTGAACCATCTCTCTGAAGTACCTCATTCTGGGCATGTTGGCACTGCTAGAACTTGGGGCGGGCAGATCTACCAGAGATCTAATTACTATAATTGGTGGAACACGTCAGAGCAGCAACTTTTCCTTTTCACACGTCTCTAATCAGTTCGTATATGAACATGGTAACAGAACAAAGATTTTAAGGACATTGAAGAGTGTGATTAAATAACTTCAATAAGATGTCTAAAGCGTGACCAATGCTGTTGTGCAGTGAGAACAACAGGCTCGGTATTCACTGTTTTGGCACAGCTCCTTCATCTTGGCTTGAAATATGGACACGGCTTGGATGTGATCATGAGGCTCTTTACCCACCCTCTCAATGAACAAAGCTGTCAGATTGTTCTCTTTTTATTTCCCTAATGCATTGCAGGGCACTGTTACAGAAATGTGCAATATCTTTGTCATTGCTCTGTGCCTTGCACTGCACAGACGCTGTGCCCCGATCCAAATGCAGCATTACATGGTTCCACTCAGCTTATTTGGAAGCAATAGGAGGTGGAAATTAGTGTGGATGACTCTAAACTATAGACAAATTGTGTTCATGAATTTGTTTGACTAAGGTGCATTCATTAAATCGGAAAACACAACTTTAAAAAAAAATATACAGTCATACAATATTTTTAGTTCTGTAGAACTACATGGTAATTACCGCAAGCTATAAGATAGGACAATTGAATGCTGAAATGTGTTTATCCATACATGTTCCTTAATGTGTTACCAAGCATGAGATCAGACAAGAAGTATATTTAAGTACACACTTTGTTAAAAAAATGAATATATTTCAATGAAATACCAAATACACTGTGTGTGTGTGTGTGTGTGTCCTTGTATTTGATACATATCAACATACTCATTCTAATTGCAAATTTAGGTCGTTATTGTAAAATAGGGCCAATGTGGCTGGTCTGGTAAAAATCCTTTTAATTTTGGGGTTAAATTTGGGTTTAGGTCATGGTCAGGGGTAGCAGGTTAGATGGGATGTTTAGGTTACTGTTCGGAGCTGGGGAATGTATCATGTATATAAAAGATAGAAAGGTAGAAATACAAGGATATGTGCATGCATGTGGTCATGTGTATTGGTGTGTGTTTGTGCGTGTGTGTGTGTTTGTGTGTGTGTGTGTGTGCAGTAGGCATCCTGTGCAGCTTATATTTGTCGAGCCTTTCTTATCCACAGGTGACAGGATTTCACTTGAGTGTCATCCAGATGTTTAAGGCAGCTTTGAGTGGATCAAGCAGCCTTGTTGTCTGCGATCTGGATGAGACACAACAGGCCTCCATGTACTTCAAACAAGACGAAATACGTTTTTAACAAGGTCACATGTTTTACAGGGAGGGAAAGTGAGAACACCTTAAGCCTGGAGGAAACTGAAGGTGAGTGTTTGATAACACTTGTTGCATCTCCCATGATCCACAAACGCATGCTGGATATACTGTACCATATTTTCACGACTATAAGGCGCACCTAAAACACTGAGACTTTCTCAAAAATCGACGGTGCGCCTTATAATATGGTGCGCCTTGTGTGTGGACTGAGTTCCAAAATCTGCTGTGCGCCTTTGGCGGGTGCACTACGGTAAACGCTCCGCCAATGGATTAGCAGCACACCTACGCGTAAGGATCCCCTAAAATGGCGCCGGTCAAGCGAGACGCGTATGAATGAGGCTTACTTTAAACTGCAGGCCATCGAATATGCGGCTGAAAATGGCAATCGAGCAATCTTAGTGTTTTCGCATTATGAGGCGGCGGCATCTCTCCATACGCGCGAGGACAACTGTTGCGCAGCGGCTGCCCGCGGATTACCAGGAGAGGGTGGCCATCTTCCGCACCTACAGCCACGACAAGATAACTACGCCCAGCCACATCACCAACATGGATGAGATCCCTCTGACTTTTGACATCCCTTTGACCCACAAAGTGGAGAAAAAGGGACCGGCACGGTGGCGATACGCACAACGGGGCACGAGAAGTCGTCGTTCACCTTGGTTCTCGGCTGCCATGGAAACGGACAGAGCGCTGGATGAAGGCGAACACTCCTTTATAAAGACTATGAGGCAGCGGCGGGCAAGTTACGCCACCATATGCGGGTGGATTGTAGACGCATGGGCTATGATACCGTCTTCATGTATTGGAAGAGCTTTCACAAAATAGACGCTGAACCGGAACCGGTCGGTGAGTCCGATTCAGATAGAGGAATTCGGGAAGTTGGACATTGAAATAGTGCAGCTGTTTAAATCAGATACAACAGATGAAAACTTTGATGGTTTTGTGGCGGAAGAATGAATATTTTGTTCAATAAATGTGTCAAAACTCACTGTTTAACTTCCGTTGTCATTTTTTACTGTATGTTTCAGCCTGCGCCTAATAATATGGTGCGCCTTATGTATGTTTTAAATACAGAAATAGCACCCATAACTGAGACTGCGCCTTTTAATACAGTGTGCCTTATGGTTGTGAAAATACGGTATATATTTTTTTCCTGAGTAGGTGTGTGACTAAACCAAAGCAAAGTGACAAAGTCGACATGTGATGCAACCACTGTGTTCATTCATTCATGAAAGGGTTCTTTGGGTCTATTTGAGCAACTGCTTTAGTTTTTCTTTCTGATGATAGACCACTTGTGCGGTTGGTGATGGTAAAAATTGGATTTAACAGTGATGATTGCAATGGGACACAATCTAAAAATCAAATTTAGATTTCAATAAGGACCAAAACTAAAATGAAACTATTATAAAGTCCATAATCTAGACACAGTAAAGCAAAATGAGGCAACAAAGAAACAGGAAATCTTACAGTTAATTGAAGACAATGACCAGAGAAGGACAGGAGCACAGGAATAAAAAGGGGAGAGACGATCATTTAACTCTGAACATTAAACAAATGAGAGTAACTACAACAGAGCTTGGCTAAAAGAACAGTAATCACCCCACCAACAAAGAAACCTAAAAATAAACAACAGGAATCATCAGACATAATAAATAAGAGGAGGGCGAACAAAAACTAAAATAACCAGAAGAAGAGATAGCATGCACAGCAAGAGCAATCAGAAAAGGAAAATCATGAAGCATAATATTATTTTATTAATAAAACATTAAGTGGTGCGCCATGCACTTTAGAACTAGGCCTCTAAATACCCTCCAACCTGAATCAGGCCACCTTTATAATGCACTCATGGTTTGAGAAACTCTGTCATACACAGTCAAAGAAAGCGCAGTAGCGCATATATGTATTTCGTATAAAGAGAGGAGACTCTCTTATTTTTGGTAGACACAGATACAACATCTGTGTCACAATGAGCAGAAATATCTATGTCACCCCAATTAAATGACACAAACTATAGCGTACATAAAAGATGGAACTATAATTAATTTTACTCACCTAAATGTGTGATTACTTGAAGACAAATTCCATTCTCCTTTCTTTCCTCATGAAACGCTCAATTGTTCTATTGTACAGGGAATCTGTGTATTTAAGTTCCATTAATAAGTCCTTAAAACTTTTAAACTTTGCCAGAAACAATTAGCCAGTGCTGCTATGAACATCAGGACTCCATAAAACAACATTTTGCCTGGGGCTGGGTCAGCATGCAATTACACAAAATGCCCCGGGCAAACTCTCAGTGCTGCCCCTCCTCCAAAAAGAGGATGGGGAAATGATGACGCCACTGTGCACTAGCAATGTGGCTCAAGAGCTACTGAATCACAATGTGATCGATTCGAGGAACGTCGCTATCACAATGCCGGCGTGGGCAGACTCCAGAGAACCAAAAGAACCAAAAGGTTTGGACCCTGGTATCACGCCAACGCCACAGTGAGAGTTGAAAATGGACCACAAGTGACAGGATTCTTCAGCAGGGAAATCGCTCACCCGTCTCCCAAACACAAAAACGAACATGCCTCTTCAAACTGGATCAAATTGAAGCGTGGATTAGCGACTTTGGTTAGCAGGCGAATGCAAAGTTGAATTCCCGTAGTG
The DNA here is from genome assembly GCF_901000725.2 of Takifugu rubripes. NCBI lineage: Eukaryota > Metazoa > Chordata > Actinopteri > Tetraodontiformes > Tetraodontidae > Takifugu > Takifugu rubripes. Next base: position 1,033,529 of record NC_042289.1, read on the forward strand.
ATCAACTGGTGCTGGCAATGAAAAAAATAATACAATAGAATTGTAAAAACTAAGGAAACACTAGAATGAAGCCATGAAGAACCAGAGGCATCCTCAGAAAAATAATGAAATGAAGGGCCAAAACATAATAGAAGGCATGTTACAATCAACTGCAAGGATGGAAAACTAAACCTGTCCAACTTTGTGTCTTGCTTGGTTACCTGCAAAGGTTCCTGATATCATTCATACTAGCAGTAAAACATCTCTGCTCTTAAATCAATTTTTACAGCATGGATTGTTTTTTGGTTTTAGAGTATATTTAATCAAATCAAAGCAAAAGTTCTCGCCGTTGGTTCTTTTGTACCCTCAAAACATGATATTTGACGCAACAAATTTCTGTTTGGTTTGTTAGATAATTGTTTTGAAGATATGCTGAACCACGCTGATTATTTAATAAAATGTTAGCCTCGATTTTTGTTTGGCCACTCTTTTTTAATCTAGGACTGGTGACCTTTACTGAACAGAATGTGAAGCTGCTCTAAACAAGAATAGCAAGCGCTTGTCTTCTTGCATTTCCAAAAGTATTTTTCCACTTCACCTTACTTTCAAGCTCATTTTGAACAGCTTTTCCTTCTCAGGGAACAATCTGTTCTACCTCCGGGTATAGCCAACAATTTATAGAAGCAAGAAACTAGAGGGGGGAAAAGCACTGACTCTGTCAACACTCGTGAGACCTCAGTTTGTCTATAAAAAATTGCCTCTTCAATTGAGTTTGTCCTAATTTACATGTATAACAGAAACTTCAATAATTGAAAACTAACACTTAAGCAGAGACTCAACTTGAAAACCATAAAAATTCACAATAGGAAAAAAAATGATTTAATGCAAAAGAAATCCAGCCATTAGTCATATACCAACTGGAGTAATTTAAGATCCCATAACACAAATTTGAGTATTCTCTCCCTAATAGCAGATGTTGTTGTTATGTTTGGTAAAAAGCCATTTTATGATTCAGCTTCATAAATTCCACCAGCTTTAATAAGGTTTGTCCTTGGCCTAGGTGGTGAAAAATAATCAGGAAAGCTTCGTTATTTAAATCTTATTTTTGAGATACTCGTGCTGTTAACCAACCCCCCCCCCCCCCCCCCCAAAAAAAAACAAACAAAACTTCCTTCACTTCGTCTTGATTGGTTATATTTTGCATAGAAAGCTGCAGTAGCCTATTTGGTTCCTGTTAAACATCACCTGATACTAACCAGATGTTGTTTGAGAGACAACTGCAGATAACGGGTCTTCTGTAGTGGGAGTATGTCGTGGATTTACAATATGTTCACAATGGTGAATGTGGAAGGCACGATGAGTTTAAAGCCAGTTTCTGACATTTAACATTCTGAAAAGGGGCCATTTTCCTGGTAAGCTCACCGGAGCAATTGCGGAACACAAAACCATTCTCCCATCCAGTTTGAATTACAGCCTGCGGTGTTCTCTGAGATTATCCAAATTGAATAAATCTAAAACATTAATCCTCTTTAAAAATGCAATCTGCCGGCCATTGCTGATGTTATAATGGCTACAAATCTGATCACATTCACATTTCATTTTATCTCAAATAGTTTTATGCTATCATTCACTTACATACTAATACTTAGCTATCCCTCAATTTCACACATATAATTACTATGCGAGAATATGCAATGAATGTGTGTGCAGTGATGAAAGCTGGGTTCTGTTAGCTTTATTAAATAAACTGAAAACATCAAAGGAGCTTTTATAGCATGAGATACAATCTATGTGTGCTCTTACTTCAAGATTCACAACCAACAACAAATAAACTGCGTCACAGAGGTCTTAAAAAAATGGCAGGCTTACAGAAGAGAGTAGGATGAAAACTCAATGTGATTATTTTTAGATCACAACAAATTGATGTCAGACAATAGGGAAAAATTACGGCAACCAATTATGCTGTCATAGGTCTGTAAAAATGTGTTCTGTGTTATGTCTGACCAAACCATGACAGTATTTACACATGTTCCGTGTGCACTCGGTTCTACTGTTGACCTTGGAACGGCGCTTGCAGCCATTATTTACTGAAACATATAGGGCAGTAAGTTGAAAAAGAAATAAAAGCTGTGTGTTCTGTACATCTGTACACACCACAGCAGCCCTGGGTAATCCATCATACACTTTTGTGTTGAAATACAATCGTTTCCAAAGCATAAAAGATACAATAAGTGATGATGCGAAAACACTGTGTAAGAAGCAGTTTAGAATAATCTACAAACAGAATAAGTGTGAAATGTATACAGTAATATGCATCTAGAATATAGATAGTGTGTGATTTTCACAAATATATTCTTGCACAATGTTTTTGAATTCTGTTGGTAAAAAATTATTCGTTCTTACAGGTGCAGTAATGTAAAAAATGAAAATGCACAGAATTATTTTGAATACAATACATTTTTCACTGTACGTTACACTGATGATTTTGTTGACTCCCCATTAATCCTTGAGCAACAGTTATGAACTGTAGATGAATTAAGAACGTGGCACTTCTTCATAAATTTCTTCATGCATCCTTTTATTTTACCCTACGCATCACCCCACCTCCCTCCGAGATGGTGCTCATTCTCACTTCTCATACCTCATTTTTCTCTCAGTTTCTGGCTGTCTCCCCGTCTAACTCATGCCGTCCGGTCCTTTTCTTTAATACATCAATACGCTATTGTGCAGCCGCTGCCATTTTCTGACGCAAATTATCTTCCCAAATGGGGATGTGAAGCGCTCTGCCTCCCCGCACAATCCTTTATTGATCGTTCAGTCTCATAAAAGCAGAATGGGCGAGGGTTGAAAAATAATGAAAGAGAGGGAGATGGACAGAAAGGGAGAAGGCAGGCCATCTGTGCTGACATGGAGTTATTTTTCTCAGCTCAGAGGTTAACTTAGAGTCACTATTTTGTATTGAGATTTAACAAGCACATGTAATAAATTGGCTTGATGATGGGCTTGTTGCTTGGAACTATCTGCAATTTACTAGTTTCTTTTTTTTTAATACCCAAAATGAGTTGCTCATTTTTAATTCTTTAAATTTGAAAATGCTACTCAACTGCCTTGAAGAAAACAATCATAACTTTTAGCATGGCCTCACCGTCTGTTTCACCCGGTGTCTGTGTCTGTTCAGCGTGTGAAATGTTTAGTTACTCCTCCGCCTCCTTTAGTGAAGGGAATAGGTGCAGAAAGTGTAGTTTATTAATGGCTCTGGAGGCGAGACTTAGTGAGCTTGAGACGCGGTTCCGCAGCTTGGAGTTGCGTCAGGTAGCCAGGAGGAGCTAGCTGCTGCGGAGCTGCCTAGCGTAGCTTCAGCTAGCGGTCCCCCGGCAGCAGCCGGCTAGCCAGGGCGGCTGGGTGACGGTTCACAGGAAGCGTAGCCCAAAACAAAGGCCCACGGTGCACCACCAACCACTTCCCGTGGCTAACTGTTTTTCCCCACTCGGCGACACACCCGCTGAGAAACCGACCCTGATAACTGGCGACTCTGTTTTGCGCTACGTGAAGCCGACTCCAGCGACCATAGTTAAGTGCATTCCAGGGGCAGAGCGGGCGACATAGAAGACAATTTAAAGCTGCTGGCGAGAAATAAACGTAAATTCAGTAAAGTTATTATTCACGTCGGAGCAAACGACACCCCACTTCGTCAGTCGGAGGTCACCAAAATTAACATAGAGTCGGTGTGCAGCTACGCAAAAATGATGTCGGACTCCGTAGCATTCTCTGGTCCCCTCCCCAATCTGGCCAGCGATGAAATGTTTAGTCGCATGTCGTTGCTTCGTCGCTGGCTGTCACGGTGGTGCCCCGAAAACCAGGTGGCCTTTGTAGACAATTGGAGCACTTTTTGGGGGAAACCTGGTCTGATTAGGAGAGACGTGTCCATTCCACACGGGATGGTGCCTCTCTCACTTCTAGTAATTTGACTAATTTTATGAGACTCAAAGTGTCCTGACAAACCAGGGTCCAGACCAGGATGCAGAGTTGTGGTCTTACACACCTCTCTGCTGCTTCCATAGAACCCTCATCCACCAACAATAACATATTGAACACTATAGAGGTAGTCTGTGTTCCACGGTCAAAAGTTCACCAGGCACAGAGCAGGGTAGCGGTCAATCACCATAATCTTATTAAAATGAATACTAAAGCAGAAGTTGGAGAAACTAATATCACAATTAAATGTGGACTATTAAATCAATCATTGTAATCTTAGCCCTGCTGAGGTTGACTCTATTGCTGAAGGTGCAACAACCTCACTGAGAATCATGCTTGATTCTGTTGCCCCCCTGAAAAAGAAAATACTAAATCAGAGAAGGTGTGCCCCCTGGTATAATTCACATATCAGGACCCTCAACCAGAAAGTGCGCAGACTAGAAAGGAAGTGGCATTCTTGTAAAATAGAAAGCTATCATGTAGCCTGGAAAGACAGTCTTTTAGTTTACAAAAAGGCCCTCCGTAAGGCTAGAACAGCTTATCTTCTTCTTTAATTGAGGAAAATAAGAACAACCCCAGGTTTCTTTTCAGCACTGTGGCCAAATTAACCAAGAGTCACGGTGTTTTAGATCCACGTATCCCACGTAAGACTACATGAGCTTCTTTACTGATAAAGTTCTAGCTATCAGAGAAAAAGCTAACCAGGCCATCCCAACAACTGGACCATCACCAGATGTGCTGACAGTGGGAACATACAGGTTCTCCAACAAGCCCTTAAACTCCTTCAGCCCTATATATTTTTCTGAGGCGTCATCGCTAATTCAGAAATCCAAGTCCACCACGTGTCTTTTAGATCCCATCCCAACACACCTGTTGAAGGATGTTTTACCATTGATAGGCAGTTCTATCCTGGACCAGATCAATGGTTCTTTAGTGTCAGGTTATGTACCCCGGTCCTACAAGGTGGCAGTGATTAAAGCTGTTGCTTAAAAAACCATCACTGGATCCCGATGTGTTAGCAAACTATAGGCCGATATCCAACCTTCCTTTTATCTCTAAAGTTCTAGAGAAGGTGGTGGTGACTCAGTTGCTGGAGCACCTGCAGAGGAACAGCCTGTTTGAGATGTTTCAGTCAGGCTTTAGAGCTCATCACAGCACAGAAACAGCACTTCTTAAAGTTACTAATGATCTTCTTATAGCTTCAGATCATGGACTGGTTTTTTATGTTGGTTCTGCTGGACCTCAGTGCAGCTTTTGATACAGTTGATCACAGCATCCTGTTACAGAGACTGGAACATGTGATTGGGATTAAAGGGACAGCACTAGACTGGTTTAGATCATATTTATCTGATAGATACCAGTTTGCTCATGTCCATGGTGTTCCCTCTTCATACAGTAGGGTTAGCCATGGGGTTCCACAAGGTTCTGTACTTGGACCAATCCTTTTCACCTTGTACATGCTTCCCTTAGGGAACATTATTCGACAGCATGGGATAAATTTTCATTGTTAGGCTGATGACACTCAGCTTCATTTATCCATGAAACCAGAGGAGACAGAGAAGTTAGTGAAGTGTCTTCAAGTCACTGAGGTCACCAAACCGGACCCCCTCAACACCATGACTGGACCTAGAAATTCTGTCCATGAAAATTATGAACAGAATCGGTGACAAAGGGCAGCCCTGGCGGAGACCAACCCTCACCGGAAACGAGTTCGACTTACTGCCAGCATTGCAGACTAAACTCTGACACCGATCATACAGGGAGCGGACGGCCCGTATCAGTGGGCCCGACACCCCATACTCTCGGAGGACCCCCCCACAGGACTTATTCAGCTTATTCAATTCAATTTAATTCAATATAATGTAATTTTGTATGTATTTATATGCTCTATGCCTCTCCTCTACCTCCCCTCCCCTTCCCTCTACCTCTACCTCTCCTCTCCTCTCCTCTCCTCTCCTCTCCTCTCCTCTCCTCTCCTCTCCTCTCCTCTCCTCTCCTCTCCTCTCTCTCTACCCAGCCCCCCCATCAGCAGGAGGGTCCCCCTACATGAGCCTGGTCCTGCTCAAGGTTTCTTCCTGTTAAAGGGGAGTTTTTCCTTGCCACTGTTGCTTGTCTGGGGTTAGGCCCTGGGATTCTGGAAAGCGCTTTGAAACAATCTTGATTGTAAAAGACACTATATAAATAAATATTGATTGATTGGTTGATTGATTGGTTGATTGATTGATTGATTGATTGATTGATTGATTGATTGATTGATTGAGGAAAACTGTCTGATAGATATTAAAGTGCGGGTATGAAAAGCACCTTGCTATTAAAAGAAAGAATCTGAAAGACAGCCTGAACTAACTCTAGGTTACAGACAGAAACTCAGAGGCCTCTGTACAGCTCTCAGTGGTTGTACGTCAAAAGCAACTTTTGACGTGACCAGGCAACACACACAAGAACAGGGTGCAATCAGGGTGTGAAATAGAGCGTAGCTGGCGTTGCAGTAAATCACATAATAGCCTCTATAGTTAAATACCACTGTAGAGTCAGAAGAAACGTAAAACAAGATGGAAGGACAACATCAGATAATAAACTTTCACCTGAACTGAACACTTCTCCCAGACATATTAATCGCAAAGCAAAAATTCTGAGTTCACATCTGCAGATATAAAATCAATATGTGTTCAACCTATGGAATTATGACAAAGAATATGTGGCGCTAATTTAGATGTCATAGAAATATTACAGAATCATGGAAACCTGAAATGGGTAGGGAACGTTTTGAAAACTTGTGTTTCACTATTTCTTATGTTGAGGCCTCATGTCAAAATCAAAAAGAAATTCTCTTTTTTTCCTCATCTATCTACATTCTGTACTTCATAAATCCAGAATGTAAAATAAAGATAATTCAAAAAATGTATATATAACACATACTACAGAATGGCACACTCAGGTAAGTAATTTAGGTGCCATCTATCTCTTTTGTTCAGCTTTGAGGTGGTTCTATATCATCACCATCCATCTGTGTTGAATTAAATGGATTGGACCAAAAGTTCAAGGCACACACCTGTCTAAAATAAGGCCTTACTGTTTGTAGTGCATATCAGTGCAAAAATGAGCTCCGTAAGGTCAAAAGAACTACCCCAAGGGGTCAGACACCTTATTTAGATAGGTGTGCGCCTTAAAAATCAGGTCTACTCAATTTAATTCAACACAGATGGATTCTGATGATCATGGAGTTCATCTCAAAGCTGAGCAAAAGAAGCAGATGGCACCTAAATTAACCCCTGCATACAACAGCAAAGCGTGTCAATACTTTGTTCATATGACATTTAAGCTTTTCCTTTTATTTTTATTGCACTAGCTTATTGGTTTGGATTGTCATAATGAGGAACCATTGTAGGAAAAAACTTTTTTTTTTTATTTTGGCATGAGACTTCACCTAAGAAAAAGTGGAAAATTAAAGAGGGTGTCAATATTTCTCATACACACTGCATTGACCAAGAGGGTAACAGACCAAAAACACCTCTTTGAAAAGTCGAAAAAGCATAAAAGTAGCCATTCTTACATTGGAATTTACAATTGTAAAATGTGCAAATTGGAGAATTAGTGCAAATAATGTGCAGGGCATATATGCAGCCTAGAAATGTATTGCAGTAAAGGCTACTGTGCACCAATGTCTCCTAAAACACTCCACAGGTTGTCCACAGTTGGACGGGATGGGATGTGTTGCCCATGACGGACTCAGTTCAGTGGGCATCCTCTGCTCAACCAGTTGTTCCAAGGAGACTGACCAAGACGTTATTTTTCTCTCTGTAGAGCTGTGATACCACATTTGGGAACATCCAGGAGTGCTTATTCTCCATAAACCATCTTGTTAAGGCCACCTTGCTGCAGGGTTCCAATTTTGAGTAAAGTCAGAATGCGTTTCCTGACGATACACCGAGCTGCACACTAAAGGCCAGCCCAATGCAGCATGGCAAGAGTTCAAAACCTGTTGCAGCTCTTCATGGGAAATAATCTCAAGGGTGTCTTTTCAGACGCTCTCTCTCTGTTAAGGATCCCCATCACCACACCCATGACTAGCGCAGAAGCTGAGAGGTGCCTCTTTACTCTCTCAGTGACACCATGACCTGGCAAACGCTGAATGTATTGGCCATGCTGTCCATGGAAAAGAGTCTGGTGGGTGACAGAGCTGACTTTGACCATAAAGTAACTTAAAAGTTTGCAGTCCAGAGGGACAGGAGGGCAAAATCCAGGTTTAAATAGTTCTGCTTCTCTCCCGTTGCTATTAAATTGTTAAGAGCTGCATGATTAGACTGAGAGTGCAGCCCTCTTTATTGTCCACAAGAGTTCAATTACTAAATGTTGTTTTATTCCAGAATCTTGAGTCCTGTTTTCATAAGTAAAAGCGTGTCTTCTTCTCTGGTGGTTTTAGATTTTTAATTCTATTTAAAGAGACACTAATATTCTACAAAAGCAGTTGGGATGCTTTGTAAAATGTACATAAAAAAGAATGTAATGATTTGCAAATCTCATAAAACTTATATTTTATTCAAATAGATGCAGTTTACTGTTTCATGGGGAAAATAAGCTGGTTTAAATATTGATGGTAGCAGAAAATCTCCAAAGAATTGGAACATGGTGTTGTTTACCATTATGTATCTCTTCCTCCAGTCTTGTAACAACTGTCTGATAATGTCCAGTCGTTGTAGTAGAAAAATATCTCCCATCCTTATCTGTTGCAGCATTTGTCACTATATGATGCACCAAAGGGAGGCATTTTTTTATTATTATTATTATTATTAAGAGGTCTGGACCTCAGGCAGGCCAGTTCAGATCCCAGTCTCTTCTACTGCAAAGCAATACTGTTCTGATGGATGATGTATTTGGACGTATTTGGTTTACTATTTTGTTTTCTCTTGTCTTGTCTTGTCTGTCCCTGGAAGAGACATTGTATCGCGGTGCCTTTCTAGATGTGTAAGTTGCCCCAACTGTAGGCATCACGCAACCCCATACAATCAGTCGTGGAAGTTTTGGAACTCGGCTTCCATGGTTTTCAAATAAATTTTCATATTTTCATTATTCTAACTACTAAATAGCTTTTCATTTTCTTCATGTCACCATTTAACTTGTATGCAAAGTATGTTTAGAGACAGCGATTGCTGGAGTTGCTCCCTAGACCTTGCAATGGGTTTCCAGTAGAACAATTATGTAAAAATGATTCCATAATAACATTTTGTCAATATTATCTTTCTATCTCATTTTACATTGAAATGTCCCTCAAAATATATCTGAGATACTTTTTTTTGCCAAGTTTTACGTCTGAGAGGCTCTGCCTCTCTAAAAATGCTAATGCAAATGTCTTGTTACTGATCTCTTTCCAGTTCAATTAATTACTTATCAAAGTTTCTTTTAACTGTTTCTGACTTGTGCCAGTTACTTTACTGGCCCCTTTTCCCCAGTTCCAACTTCTTTGAGATGTGTATCTGCCATTGAAATCAAAATGAGCTTGTGTTTTCCATGAAATTGTAAAATTAACATTTTAGACAGCATCCCACTTACTTGAAATTGTGGTCGGAATAACAAATTTAATGTAATTGTAATGACAGCAATCAGTTGGAAAAATAATGACCAGAGGTTTAAATACGGTGTTACATGATGTAGTAATATTGAGACAATTTCGCTGAAACCACCAACAATGCCGATTCCTTGTGTTGAAGAGAACCTACAGTGACTTCACATTAACTTCTCTGAGACCTAACTGGAAGTACCGTATTTTCATGACCATAAGGCGCACTGTAATAAAAGGCACAGTCTCAGTTATGGGTGCTATATCTGTATTTAAAACATACATAAGGCGCACCGTATTATTAGGCGCAGGCTAAAATATACGGTAAAAAATGACAACGGAAGTAAAACTGAGTTTCGATACATTTTTTAAACAAAATATTCATTCTTCCGCCACAAAACCATCAAAGTTTTCATCTTCTGTATCTGAATTAAAAAGCTGCGCTATTTCAATGTCCAACATCCCAAATTCCTCTTCTTCATCATCTGAATCAGACTCACCGACCGGTTCCGCTTCAGCGTTGATGCCGGCTTTTGTGAAAGCTCTTGCAATACATGAAGACGGTATCATAGCCCATGCGTCTACAATCCACCCGCATATGGTGGCATAACTTGCCCGCCGCTGCCTCATAGATGGGGCTGGGCGCGGTTATCTTGTCGCGGCAGTAGGTGCGGCTAATGGCCGCCCTCTCCTGGTAATCCGCATGCAGCCACTGCACAACAGTTGTCCTTGCACGTATGGAGAGATGCCACCTCCTCATGAAGCGAGGACACCAAGACGGACCTCCTTGGAATGTCAATGTCATTTCTTCAGCAATCGCTTTGGCGTTTTGTCAAATGGTGGCAATAGAGACGCCCCTTCCAGTTGTTCGCTGTTTCACAACCAACTGTTCCACTCGGTCTTCCAGCTCGGGCCACCTTGCTTTGTTCCCTCGGAAACTCAGCTTCGTCTTCCTCACTTGGCGCAGTTCACTTTCTTGTTTTCTCCACTTTCTGACCATGGACTCATTTACATTAAAATGTCTTGCAGCTGCTCGATTGCCATTTTCAGCCCCATATTTGATGGCCCGCAGTTTAAAGTAAGCCTCATACGTGTGTCGCTTGACCGGCACCATTTTAGGGGGTCCTTACGCCTAGGAGTGCCGCTAATCGATGGGCGGAGCGTTTACCGTAGTCCATTCTCTACCGCTTATCCCAGGGTCGGGTCGCGGGGGCAGCAGCCTAAGGAGAGAAGCCCAGACTTCCCTCTCCCCAGCTACCTCCTCCAGCTCATCCGGAGGGATCCCCAGGCGTTCCCAGGCCAGCCAAGAGACATAGTCTCTCCAACGTGTCCTGGGTCTCCCCGGGGGTCTCCTACCGGAGGGACATGCCCTGAACACCTCACCAGGGAGGCGTCCAGGGGGCATCCTGACTAGATGCCCAAGCCACCCCATCTGGCTCCTCTCAACGCGGAGGAGCAGCGACTCTACTCCGAGCTCCTCCCGGATGGCAGAGCTTCTCACCCTATCTCTAAGGGAGAGCCCAGCCACCCTACGGAGGAAGCTCATTTCAGCCGCTTGTACCCGTGATCTTGTTCTTTCGGTCATTACCCAAAGCTCATGACCATAGGTGAGGGTAGGAACGAAGATCGACCGGTAAATCGAGAGCTTCGCCTTTCGGCTCAGCTCTCTCTTCACCACAACGGACCGGTGCAGAGTCCGCATTACTGCGGACGCCGCACCGATCCGCCTGTCGATCTCCCGCTCCATTCTTCCCTCACTCGTGAACAAGACCCCGAGGTACTTAAACTCCTCCACTTGGGGCAGGATCTCCTCCTTTACCCGGAGAAGGCACTCCACCTTTTTCCGGTCGAGAACCATGGCCTCGGATTTGGAGGTGCTGATTCTCATCCCAGCCGCTTCACATGCGGCGGCGAACCGATCCAGTGATAGTTGGAGGTCACGGGCCGATGAAGCCAACAGGACCACATCATCCGCAAAAAGCAGAGACGCGATCCTGAGGTCACCAAACCGGATCCCCTCAACACCATGACTGCACCTAGAAATTCTGTCCATAAAAATTATGAACAGAATCGGTGACAAAGGGCAGCCCTGGCGGAGGCCAACCCTCACCGGAAACGAGTTCGACTTACTGCCAGCAATTCGGACCAAACTCTGGCACCGATCGTACAGGGAGCGGACAGCCCGTATCAATGGGCCCGACACCCCATACTCTCAGAGGACCCCCCACAGGACCCCCCGAGGGACACGGTCGAATGCCTTCTCCAAGTCCACAAAACACATGTGGACTGGTTGGGCAAACTCCCATGCACCCTCGAAGACCCTGCGGAGGGTGTAGAGCTGGTCCACTGTTCCACGCCCAGGACGAAAACCACATTGCTCCTCCTGAATCCGAGGTTCGACTATCTGGCGGACCCTCCTCTCCAGTACCCCTGAATAGACCTTACCAGGGAGGCTGAGGAGTGTGATCCCCCTATAGTTGGAACACACCCTCCGGTCCCCACAACATCCAGCCCTACAACATCCAGAGCCTTAAGGGACTCTGGGCGGATCTCATCCACCCCCGGGGCCTTGCCACCGAGGAGTTTTTTAACTACCTCTGCAACTTCAGCCCCGGAGATACGAGAGCCCATCTCCAGGTCCCCAGGCCCTACTTCCTCACTGGAAGGCGTGTTGGTGGGATTGAGGAGGTCCTCGAAGTATTCCTTCCACCGATCCACAACATCCCGAGTTGAGGTCAGCAGCACACCATCACCACTATACACAGTGTTGACAGTGCACTGCTTCCCCCTCCTCAGACGCCGGATGGTGGTCCAGAACCTTTTCGAGGCCGTCCGAAAGTCGTTCTCCATGGCCTCACCGAACTCTTCCCATGCCCGAGTCTTTGCCTCGGCAACCGCCGTAGCTGCACTCCGCTTGGCACGCCGGTACCCATCTGCTGCCTCAGGAGTCCCACAGGCCAGTAAGGCCCGATACGACTCCTTCTTCAGCTTGACGGCATCCCTCACCGCTGGTATCCACCAGCGGGTTCGGGCATTGCCGCCATGACAGGCACCAACCACCTTGCGGCCACAGCACCGGTCAGCTGCCTCAACAATGGAGGCACGGAACACGGTCCACTCGGACTCAATGTCCCCCGCCTCCCCCGGGACATGGTCAAAGCTCTCCCAGAGGCGTGAGTTGAAGCTCCTTCTGACATGGGACTCTGCCAGGCGTTCCCAGCAGACCCTCACAACACGTTTGGGCCTGCCAGGTCTGTCCGGCATCCTTCCCCACCATCGGAGCCAACTCACCACCAGGTGGTGATCAGTTGACAGCTCCGCCCCTCTCTTCACCCGAGTGTCCAGAACATGCGGCCGCAAATCCGATGACACAACCACAAAGTCGATCATCGATCTGCGGCCTAAGGCGTCCTGGTGCCAAGTGCACATGTGGACGCCTTTATGTCTGAACAAGGTGTTCGTTATGGACAATCTGAGACGAGCACAGAAGTCCAATAACAAAACACCACTCGGGTTCAGATCAGGGGGGCCGTTCTTCCCAATCACACCTCTCCAGGTCACACTGTCATTGCCAACGTGAGCATTGAAGTCACCCAGGAGGACGAGGGAGCCCCCAGAAGGGGCACTCTCCAGCACTCCCTCTAAGGACTCCAAAAAGGGTGGATACGCTGAACTGCTGTTTGGACCATAGGCACAAACAACAGTCAGGATCCGTCCCCCCACCCGAAGGCGAAGGGAGGCTACCCTCTCATCCACCGGGGTAAACTCCAATACACAGGCACTGAGCTGGGGAGCAACCAGAATTGCCACCCCTGCTCGTCGCCTCTCACCATCGGCAACTCCAGAGTGGTAGAGAGTCCAACCCCTCTCAAGAAGACTGGTTCCAGAGCCCTTGCCATGCGTCGAGGTGAGGCCAACTATATCTAGTCGGAACTTCTCAACCTCGCGCACCAGCTCAGGCTCCTTTCCCACCAGAGAGGTGACATTCCATGTCCCTAGAGCCAGTTTGTGGAGCCGGGAATCAGACCGCCAAGGTCCCTGCCTCCGGCTGCTACCCAAAACACAATGCACCCGACCCCCTTGGCCCCTCCTGCAGGTGGTGAGCCCACGGGAAGGGGGTCCCATGTTGCCTCTTCGGGCTGCGCCCGGCCGGACTCCATGGGCAGAGGTCCGGCCACCAGGCGCTCGCCAACATGCCCCACCCCCAGGCCTGGCTCCAGGAGGGGGCCCCGGTGACCCGCATCCGGGCAAGGGAAACTTGGCACCAATGTTGTTCAGCATCATTAGGGGGTCCTGGGCTACGCTTTGTCTGGTCCCTCACCTAGGACCTGTTTGCCATGGGTGGCCCTACCAGGGGCATATAGCCCCAGACAACGGAGCTCCTAGGATCATTGGGACATGCAAACCCCTCCACCACGATAAGGTGGCAGCCCAGGGAGGGGTTTACCGTAGTGCACCCACCAATGTCACACAGCAGATTTTGGAACTCAGTCCACACACAAGGCGCACCATATTATAAAGCGCACCGTAGATTTTTGAGAAAATCTCAGTGTTTTAGGTGCGCCTTATAGTCGTGAAACTACGGTAGTTGACTATGTTATTATAATATGGTATTATAAAAGACAAAAAGGCATCGGGCTGTTCAAGTGTACAGTTTACACAAAGGATCTGAGGAGGACCAGTCACTTATGAATAAATCCTCAAGTGTTCTTCATTGTAGTCATGATGATTATTGTTCCAGAGAAGGAACAAGCTCTCGGGTCACCACAATACTGCATCATTATTCATAAAATGGTCAGGATGACCATAAACATCCCAGAAACTTGTATGTATGATTTACGTGAGGTCTTAAAGGGATTAAGTCATATTTTCAGTAACCTTATTGTGTTAATTGTTTGTTTCATTTGGATTACCTGGTTTTCCCTCTGCGTCTCATCTGCTTCCTTGTCCTGATTTTATCCCCAACCTGTTCTCCCACACTAGTGCCCCGATGTCTTTGCCCCCCTCTTGTGTCTCAAAGTTGTTCCCTCATTCCAGATCATCCTATGTCTACACATATGCATGCCCACATATCAACCTGCTGCTCACTTTATGGTTCCTCTCGTGCTTCCAAGGTTTGTAATAATTCAGCTCTCGACTGCAATGCAGCTCATAGTTCATACTTTTCACTTTTATTAAAATGCACTTTAAAAAAAAAGTCCAACTCTCATGTCTGCACTGGGGTTCCATCACCCAGAGGCCATTTGTGATGCCATTCTGATGTATAATTCTTAGAGGAAATTAAAGCATATATATTTGGAATATTTATTTGGAATTCAATTACCTGAATGTAAACCTGTGGAGTTGTGGAATTTGCACATTTTGCCACTGGCCAGTGAACTTTTCTCTCCACAGTTCAAAAACATGCACATCACAGTGACTAGAACAGTGCAGTGCCGTGCCATCCATAACATCTGTATTACCTGGAACCACCGCTGCAAATTGGTCATGGAAAAGGAAGCTCGTGGCACACTGTTCAGCCAATCTGTCACCATAGTTGGGGTTGTATAAGTACACATTAATGTGTTCATCATCATTCATTTGTTCATCTGGTTCACTTTACCCATCTGTCTGTCTGTCTGTCTGTCTGTCTGTCTGTCTGTCTGTCTGTCTGTCTGTCTGTCTGTCTGTCTGTCTGTCTGTCTGTCTCCCACTGGAGAATTGGTTTGACAGGTTAAAAAGGTTTGACAGGTAATGGAGTCTCCCTCAGGCACATGGAGACAGGAAGAGCTGACATCCACGTATTAAAACTCCATCATGGATTCATGCAAGGTTTGGTAGGGAGTCGACAATACCTTCTGCAAGAAATGAGGGACATAGACCTTGGACACAAGGTGGTCGAGCAGTTAGCGGAGTTTCCAATGAGTGCTAGCAGGGAATGAGTTCTTTTTCATCAGCTCTAATGAGGATGGGCTCCTCCTGTTGGCCAGGGAAGTGAATCAACATATCAGAACTCAGCCAAGGTTCCAGGCAGGTCTACAATTGGCCTCACCTTTTGCAGATTTGAACATGCAGGAAGGAACAGGGGAAAACACAAATACACATGTTGGTTGCAAAAGCTAGCATAATAAACATTTACTACTACTACTAATAATAATAATAATAATAATTGGTCAAAATGTAAATGTAGCAGAGGTTGTCCTGGGAAAAAAAAGATTGGAAGTTTGAGAAGCTTCATTTAAAAATGAAAAGAAATGCAGGTAAACCTTGGCTTGGATTCGACTTCTCAACAGTTTTTGCCTCTGAGCTCTGCACATGCTTTCTCTCTGGTTAGCATTAAGAAACTCAAGGTCTGACTATTTCAAATTACGTATCATTTTATGTGTAGTTCCACAGTGGCAGCAATAGAAATGCTGAATACACATCTACAACAAAACTAGTGATCTCTTTTCTCCTCTTGATTTTTTTTTTCCACTAATTTAACTATTTTCCCTGTTAGCAGAAGTAAAAAAAATGTGGATGCTCAGTGACAATTAAACATCTGAAATTTTAATCATTAAAAGTCTGACTGGACTAAATAGCAGTCAGTTAATAAACAGTTTAATTGCACTACTCACTAATGTATCGTTATTGCATTTTATCTAATAATGTTCTATCTGTAGGGAGAAAATTATATTAGGGTCTGTTAAGACGAAGCAAAGGTAAGTCAGAGTTGACCTTAGGTAATAACAATCTTCTTCTGACCAATCAATACAAACATTTATCCGCTTTGACATTTAGTAGGCTAATCATTCATTGAATGCATGGCCTTTACCCTTTTCAATAAGCGGTTCAGGACATGGTATAATAGTCCAACATTGAAATTAAATTAAGGGAAATACACCACAGCTTGTCCCACTGATTTGTTCAATTAACGTCTGGATTTTATAATTAAATGTTGTCAGCACAAAATGATAAAGGCAGGTGAGTTTCAGGTTCTCTGATCGGCATAAAGCACATCATTAAATCCAGGCAGCCTACATTACGACAAAGAAATTATTTTTGAACGGCCAACAACTGATATTTGGTGCCAGCAAAGGTTCCTCTCTAGAAGCATGCTCATGTAATCAAATTTTAGCTTTAAATTATAGTAAATCAGCCACGTTGGTACAGAAACTACAAAGTAACAATGCTTATTTTTTGGACATCTCTTCAGGACTTCCCAGAACCAGTCACACACTAAGAAAATCTGTGATATTTGACATATTTGTTTGATATGCCCAAACGAAACAGAAGAGCATAGCAGAAGAACCCAGACCTGCTGACCAGTGGCCAGCTCCTGTGGGACCTATAACTATCTTCACCAATCTGAACAAAGTCTTAGCAGGACCTCGGGTCCAAAAGCAAACATTCGGAATTATAAAGTGTTTTTACATTGACATATGCCAGTGGGTGGCTACACAAAACATGACATAAAATGATAACTTTTTAAGACTCTCTCTCTCTCTCTCTCTCTCCCTCTCTCTCTCTCCCTCTCTCTGTTTCTCTCTCTCTCTCTCTCTTTGTCACAAATACACACATGCTGTCACTCAAAGACAAACACAAACAAAAAAACCAACCCCACAATATGCTTGCATAAATACCCTTCAGTACGTGTTGGGCCGCGTGTATCTCTCTGCAGTTTGAGTGTCAGTTTACAACAAGCAATTAGTTGTGCATGAGTGGGAGAAAAATGAACACTGCAAAGAAAAGGAAATTTGTCAAACAATCTGTGAGAACATGACAGGTAGAGAACAGAAACTGAAAGCTGTATGTGTGTGTGTGTGTGTGTGTGTGTGTGCATGTGTGTGAGTCAGTGAGTCAATGAGTGAGTGAGATCATTACATAAAGGTCAACTTCTTCAGTTTATTGTGAATAAAATAACAATTTAAAGCAAATTTGCTGGGTTTTATCAGTGCCCTGTAAAGGCCTCCAAACTCCCCAAAGTTTCTAACAGTAAATTTAGGTGGAAAGCAATTTGCAATTAATCTCATCAAAACAGCAAAATTCCATGAGGAACAAAAAGCCACAACGATACTGTGTGTGTGTGTGTGTGTGTGTGTGTATGTGTGTGTGTGTGTGTGTGTGTGTGTTGAGTTAAGACTGTAGCCTTTATCAATCACTATAAGTGCTGCTTAGTTCACAACATGACAGGAGATTTGAACATCTGCCTGTGCAGGCTACGCCTCATTAAAGCCAGACAGATACTGTATGGATTCAGCCTGAATTTTATACCAAATTGGTCACCCACGGAGCAAGTTTAGATTCTTTCGGCTGCTGTGCCATTATCTGGATTCCCACATTGCAGCTGTCAAAACAATTGAATGGCATATCTTTGGTGTGTATTTGATAAATCACAGTACAGAACACCTGCTAAACTGTTTGAAGTTCTACCAAAAGGTTAAAAAAAAACACCTACCTTTATACTGTAAAAAGCTAATGCTATCATCTAAATCCAAGAGAAGTTTAGGATGGGATGGTGGGGGGCCTTCATTTGCGAATTGAAAAATCAAATTCCAGCCTTGACATGTGCCAAATGACGGACATGTTAATAAGGTCAGTCCCTGTTTTTATTGGCTTCATTCAGTTAATGTTAGGATAGGTTCCCCAACATCCCTGATGAGGAACGAGGTGGATGGATGGATAAATGGATGGATGGATAAATGGATGAATAAATGGATGGATGGATGGAGGGGAGGGATGGAGGTTATAATCAGATATTTTTAGATAGCTTAAATAGTATGTCTCAAAACTCCAATAAGAAGTCTCTTTTCAGATTACTTCTGTGGCTCTTTTACACTGTTATGCACACACACTGTATGTTTGCATGGGGTCCATTAATCCTATATTGGAGTTCTATTATTAGAGTTCTAATTTACTAAGACATGAAGTTCAATCCCTCCAGAGTGTAACTGACACAAAAGATTTATAACATCATTATAAAGGTGGTGGTGAAACTCTTCTGTGTATTTTTTTCTTTTAGATCAAAGAATTAGAACTCTCTTTCGTTGTTTTTCCTGTCTATTGTGAAGCTCCTGGAGTCAACAGAGGCAGGGACACTGGGTGGAGTCATCAATGGCAAAGCACTCATAATTTGGAGAAATTGCTTCTCCAGGTATTTAACTGGCCTTTTTTTAAATTACATTTTAAACCTGAATATTCAAAAAAAAAAGAATTTCAAACTCCACACAGAGAGCACCTCGTTGCCCTCAGGCAACGCCAGTAACCACTAAACATCTAAGTTTCAAGGCCCTTGAGAAAAGTTTATATTACTTTTCCTCCACACAATGATATTCAGCTATGCTGCTATGGGAGTCCACAATGTACAGTTAAAGAAAATGCAGAAGCAACACAAATCACCGAAGATGCAGGGCACGAGTGTGTTAAAAAAGTGGGTGATGGAATATAACTACTGCCTCAGTGTATTTATATTAGAGCCAACGTTTCACTCTGCCAAATGAGTTTTTTCATCAAATGATCAACAAACATGTATAACATGTTAAATGCACTACAGAATATTACAGTCTGTTACAGCAGGCCTCTGGTGTGGTTTGCAGTGTGAGCGTTGGCTCGAGTTGCAAAAGTTTTATGTTCTTAAAGAGAATCATAGCTAATTAATCTCAATTTCTGAAACAAAGACCACATTATCTGCCAAAAGCTCCCCGAGCGACTAACAGCAAATGTACCTTATGGAGAGTTCGACCAAGTATGTAGGATGTGCAATAAAGGAGAAAATAGCCTCAAATCCAATCCAACAGGACCTTGGCAAATATTCTGGGATGAGGATGTAAAAATGCAGCAGAGGTGCACATACATTAGCCCATTGTTGAGGAAATTATTCCAAATAGCATCATGGTTTGCTATAAACTTTACCCCTCACAAACTATAGCTATGGGGGTTTTAGTGCCATTTGGCTCTCGTAAATCTGTTCTAAATCCAGTTTACTACAGCTGAAGTAAATTTTTGTTTGGAAAGGATGATAAAATAGCTGCAGAGGGATGGATCAACAGGCCATCTACAGGTACATGCCCAGGACAAAAGCCAACAATGGATGTTGACATAAAATGACAAAGGCTAATAGCACAACGACCTGAGCTACAAACACACAAATGAGTGTGTGGAAAATCTAAAGCGCTAAAACTGGACAGTAACAGCCATGCTGACACTCTATTCAAATCATTTGAATATCTTTCCTCTGCTCTAGTGCAAGAAGCCACGTGGGCATAACTCTGTCCCCTGTCTCATCTTCCCAGCTACTCTGCAGACACTATCTCCATTGCAAGATGGCAGCGCTTGTGTGCTTGATGTTTGGTTTCAGTTTAGTAGTTAGTGGTCTTTGACGATGCACAGTCCGTCCTTTATCAGCCCTCCTATTAATGGCTGCCACTAAAAAGCTGGATGAAGACTCGGGACCAGCTCGGAAGAGGAGCCAAAGAGCCACTTCACCTTATATCTAAAGGCAGCTAAATGCTTATCTCTCGCCGAGAAACCCCTTCCAGTAGCAGAAGCTGAGATTCACAGTTCATGTCTCACTGTTTGGCTGCCAACTGCACATCAAATGCTGCCTGATGCTGTGATCTGTTAATGATGCACTGCGCCAAGTCACACCACCATATATAAAACAGAGTATTTCATTAATATCCCTGCATAAATTACAATCAGAGCTTTGCACATTGTGAAGAAACAGCAACAAAGGACAGAAATAGACCATTTGTAGTGAATGAAAGGAGGGGACACCTAGCCGAGCAGGAGAAACTGCTGAGAGGGTGGTGAGAACAAGAGCTTCCTTTCTCTAATTCCACAGACCATTAAATTGTAATTTCAATGCCTGATATATTTATGCATTAAAACATTACGGCCGCCTACCCAGCCAATTGCTATGCAGACTGAAAGCTTGCTGTCCACACACCCTGTTTCATAGGCAGCGTGTGGAAAAGATCATTATGCATTAAATATACAGGCTTCTCTCCACAGCACCACACCAGTCTGGCAAAGAAAACTTTGCAGTGGGGAAGATGCGTGAAACTTTGAGATGCTCATATGCTGAAATATTAATACCTCATCGTGAGTAGGTGGGATGTTTATGAAAGTGGCCCATTAGGGTATTCCATCTCCATTTAGCTATTTGTTTGCAGAGCTGCACTGTGGCAGAAATCACCGAGGACAGGATTGAAGATACTGACACACATATTTGCTTGAACAAAAGAGTCCGGGACATAAATCAGACGCAGTCAAGATGATGCAACAGACAGAAGATGATCTGAATACATTGCATTACCCGCTGTGTTGTGGACAGATTACAACAGTGTTCTCACAACTGGGCACTGTCCAAGCAAACACCTGCTAGAAGTTTGTTAAAGTACAACACACAAAGTCAAATAGTCCACAAGCCACATATCCATTACAAGCTGTACAACTGTGGAAGGTGCAAGATTTTGGTAATTGAGGAAACAATTGTTGTGATTTTCAGACTCGTGCTCGCTCGACACTGAGCTTCATCTGCTCAACAGAACTCTCAGAAGTTATTTTGAGTTATACAAAGGACTGAATTTACCAAGAGTGCATGAGAAGAAATTTAGGGTGATGGTTTGTGTGTGTTTTGCTTGTAAAGTTGTTCATGCTAGAAATTACAGAAACATTTTTTTTCACATTTAGCATCAAACCATGTTTTAAAAAGTGGTGTGATTTTTACATAAAAAATCAATTTATAGGATGTTTACAACAAAATTTGCAAGCTAAGGGATATATAGTAATTAAATGTAAATATTAAATGCTAAATCTAAATATTAAATCTAAGTTTAGATGTTGAATCTAAATCTACATGAGACTAATTGATAGGTAAGTTTACACTACCAGTAAAAGGAAGTACCAAAATAAAAGCCAGGTGTTTACAGAATCAAATAATGAACAAAATCCAACATGTCGGAGAAATGAATATTAGTGCACTTAGTATCATTATAAACTACCTACAACAACACCAACAAAGCATATTTTGGGGAATTCCCTGTGCTTTGATGTTTACATGTCCCTTCAATGGTTGGCGCCCGACTTATGACCAGCTAGCCATGACAGCAATCGCTGTTTCTGGGCTATCATGCCCTTTTTTTCGAGGGCCCACCCCTTCCCATTATACTTTGAATTTATATCTTACCACTGTAGGGTCAACAACCATATTGAAAAATGGAATCGTCACATATCTTAGAAAGAAATGTATGGGTCCTTCATGGAAGAATCAGAATTAGTCCATAAGTACTTAGTGTAATCAAGGGGCATTTTGTATTAAATTTTATGGCAAATTTACAATCAGACCCCTCCTGCTCTGTGGCCAATGACCTGACAGGAGTGTGACGTATGCAACAGGTTCACAGGTGATTAAACCATCGAGGTGATTGACCATTGAGACACAGTGTTACTGTTCCCCCTACATGAGCCTGGTCCTGCTCAAGGTTTCTTCCTGTTAAAGGGGAGTTTTTCCTTGCCACTGTTGCTTGTCTGGGGTTAGGCCCTGGGATTCTGGAAAGCGCCTTGAAACAATTTTGATTGTATAAGACGCTATATAAATAAGGACTGAGATTGAAGAGAATGTGGATTTCTGAAATTATGCCTGCAACGGTACTTTCAGACAAGTGCAACACAATGCAAGGGGCTTTTATTTTGGTACTTCCTGTTATTGGGAGTGTATATTTTCATATTAGCTAAATATTTAATTTCACCCAAGATAATTAGATTTAACATTGACATTTGATTTAACATTAAGATTTAGCAAACATTTACATGTATATGTAATTAATGTTTACATTCAACTAAAATAATTCTAAGATGGCAAAATTTGTTGGTAATCTCCTAGAGTGACTTTTAAAAAAAACACAGCACTCTAGAATTTTACATAAGCTAGCTGCTACTACCACGAAACGTGTGAAGGAAGAGCGAAAACACAAAATTGAATCTGCTACTGAGAAAACAAAGAAAACAGCAGAGGAAGTAAAAAAATAAGGTGGCAATATAGGCAGAGGAACTAAAAGAAAAAAATCTGCAGCCCTCGATCACAGGCTATCATTGCACATTGCACGGGAGGTGTGAGCCTGTAGTGTCCAATATGGCCTGCGTGCTCCGGTGGAATACTTGAGCCGTTGCTGCACACCAAACAACTCATCAGCACAGAGTCTGGCCTAGTCAACCGCTCCGATTACTCTTGGGAAGCCATAAAACCCATGTTTTGCTCTTTTAGAGCTTTCCATATGGATGGAACTGTTATGTTCCTGGCCATTCTGAGTATCATCATCTCAGTGCAAACCTCGTAGCAGCTCTGAGATGGGCTAGTTCAGTGACATATCTTCTTCTGTCATTCCAAATATACCGACACCAGTGAGAAAAATCTGTTCTTTGCGTCTTTGTTCATTGTTCCTGTGTCTCCTCCTGGTGAAAATGACAGCAGCCAGTGTGCCTAAAGTCATTTGCAGCGGCCCATCCAATGTTCTATATTTAGACGCAATCACAACCACCACAAATACTTCCAGGTTTAGGAAATCGTACTACGCGTGCTAATATTTCTCATTTGCATTTTCTCCTCCCAGTATTTTGATCACCGGGGCAGAAAACGCCCCATATTCCATATTCATTAAGGCCGATGCTTAATGGACAGCGCATGATGCTTTTGTCACTTCAAAGACGCAGTCCTCCGTGCACACTGTTAGCAGTTCAGCTCGCACATCTTTTGGGGGTGAGGGCAAGTTTCCAAACATTTTAATACATTCAAACCTTTAGCGAATCAGGCCATATATGCATTAAATATTTTCAGCCTTAAAAATATGTACTAAAAGAGATACTTTTGATTCCTTCTAATTAATTTAAGGCTGGCACAAATGCTGAAACTCATGTGTGTGTGTGTGTGTGTGTGTGTGTGTGTGTGTGTGTGTGTGTGTGTTTACATCCAAGGAGGCAGAGAGAAAGAGTGCTCCCAGCTCATGTCACGCGATCCATCAATGGCAGCTCTCGGTGCGGGTGGATCACTGCAGGTTATGGTTGCGCTCCCTAAGCATTGTGGGAGCTTGATGTATGTGCTGTCGACTGGCAGTTAATGAAACAGCAGCTGCAACGACCGGCCCTTTCCACCAGAACTCCCTCTCTCTATCCCCTTTCCTCCTGCTATCTCCTCCTCTCTGTCTAGTTTGTCTCCCCTGATTCTCTCTCTGTTTATCTACAAGAGTCTTCCATGTGTGGAGAAAGTGAAAATGTCTCCAGTGATTTGCATCTTCTGACTATTTAAAGACCTTTTAGCAAAACAAGCTCATTTTACCACATTCATCTTTGTACTAGTTGGGGCTGCACAAAAAAAAAATAAAAAAGTGAATAGTGCAGACCTACATGTGTGACAATTACTGAATATTTAGAGAGCTCGCTATCAAATCCACTAAATTTGGTTTGAAATCTTGGTTTATCTATTGGTTGGAAGCTCCACAGCCCAAACAAAGGACTCAGGGTTTGCAAGAAATATGACTAAACTACAATTACATCACCCAAAATAAACATTTAACAAGCTTCTCATTGAGTATTCTCACATCCATCTGAGAGGGCCATTAATCACGGCAGCTAAAGCCATTAAAATAATCATTGAATACACTCTCAAATTTTTCAAATTACCGTTTTTGCGTGCAAAATGCGATCTGTTGGCCATCGATCCAGCACCTGCTATCACTTCCACTTGTTGTTTCCACATGAATCTATCTGATACACAACACACAAACATACTGCTACATGATAGATAGTTGTACGTGTATGATTCTGTCCCTCAAAAATTGTTTATTTGGCCCAGACTTCATATCGTTGTAAAGACTTTTCTTTTCTTTTTTTCAGCTTTAAAAAATTTCAGGTCAGATTTCAGACCAATATGAAAACTATTACGGCTACTCTCTGGGTTAAACGAACAAGTTTTAAGCTAATTTCAGTCATCTTACCCACTTCTGCAGGTGCTGTTATGTAGAAACATTAATTTCCTGCTCTGCACTAAAGGTGAAGGTGGGTAATGATTAACAGGGTTAAACCTTATTTGAGTCTCCAGCCAATCTGCAAATGATTTATTAATTTCTTACAGGATTACCTCAGCACTTTGGATCTGATTTTAATTTCATCTCCTCAAGCTCATCATCAGGGTCAGGTGCATAATTGCCTTGCGCAGATTAAGAAACAGTTCCTCCAAAAATAATACCCACACACATTCACGCTGATGTTGATGCCACATGAGGTTTCTGAGTACCTGTAATTGCACATCGCAGCGTTCTCCTCTCAACCCTCTCCTTTATATGCAACGCTCCTTATAAATTCGAATTTCTGCCTAAAATGAGAATTCCTCTCTTCAGTGCCCACTCAGTTCACACTGAAATGTCTGACAATTTATTGGTTTTTACTTTTACAAGAGAAAATGACTTCAAATAAAAAGGGGGACTCACAGTGATGGTTACAAAATTTAAATTACTCTAAAATTAGCATATAAGGCAAAGAATGAAGGGTCCACGTGTAGAAGGGCTAGAAAATTGTAGTGGAGGTAAGAGATCAGTTGAGATCATGTTCCTTAAACCTGTGAAACACTGTTATCTATTTAGCCTTATCAGATCAGAAAGGCTGATATCTACTGGCGTGAAGCCCTTTCACAGAACCTTCACTGGGGTTTAGGAATATTCCTGTTTTTCCCATTAGCAGCCTTGGTGGGAATAGGTGGACCTGCTCCACTACCTGCAGACTGACAAGGACATTGCTTTGCTGACATTAAACTCCCCACTGCACCTGCACATCACCCAATATACTACATAAAAAAATGTTCTCGTCTTTTCAAGTTAGTTGTTGTAATTGTGAATGAGGCCCCCCTTCCAGATAGGTTTATTTACCTGTTATTTCCACCCATCCCAAAAGATGCTAATGGAAGTGCGAATAATCTCTCTCTCTCTCTCTCTCTCTCTCTCTCTCTCTCTCTCTCTCTCTCTCTCTCTCACCCTCCCTCTGCTTCTTATTCTGGTGGTGGTGTGTTCAGGGGGTGTGTGACTTATTATTGTGCTCAGTACATTCATCAAGCTACTCAGGGGGAAAGCAAAAGAGTGACAAACAAATATATTACAGTGTCATAGACATCACCGACAGCGTGCATAACATGGCAGGACATCTATTTAAGACAAAGCGGTGTCGTCGCTCAGGAGAATCACGGCGTTTCTTCAGCGGGGGCGGGGATGGGGCTTTCATGGGTTGTTAACACATCTGTACGTTAACCACAACCTGTGAAGCTGGAACTGAAATGGTTTTCAGAGTGTTCTTGTTTACTTTAGGTTATAGTACGGCGATCACACACTCAAAGCCAAAAAATAAGTGATAAATTCTGCTATTTTACATGCGTCTTACATAAATGCATGTTCACATTCGAAAAAAATAAATAAATAACGGAGCTGGTTTAGTTTATTTTGATTCTATCTGTTTTTTTAGTTGGTTGTCCAAGCGAGCATCTGTCAGTGGTTCATATAACTTGTTTGGGGTTATTTAGATTTATGTTGCTTCCCCACTGAATCATACCTATTCCATTTGCCTCCGCTCTTAGACTCTTTAGGCTTCATTACCTTTTTTTAATGCACCAAAAAGTAATGAAGCTGGTCAATGTAGCGCAGATGTAGAAACAGTGTATTTATATGTTGGCCCACACAGACTGTACATGAATATTAATGGAGGGACTTGATGTGACTGTCACAGTGATGAGTTTTTATGGAGAGAAAAGTAACAGAAGGAAATGTTCCTGTGGTGAGTGGGTGAAAACTTAAGGACAAAGATGACAAATGTCAGAGCATAGTCCTACAGTCCAAACTATTTTACCAAAATACAATGCAACAGTATTTACTTTTTAAATGAATTGTCACTAAAGGTATTAGAAAGAGAGAAAGAAACAGACTGATTGCAGGTTAATCGGGTATAAAATAAAAACAGTCTGAATGGCTCAAGCAGCAATTCTAATCTTTTTTTTAAAAGACAACCTGATATTTTAAAGCTATTTTACCTGTGACAAGAGCCACAAGTAAAAGAACGATGATGTTTGTTCTTGTTTTTCTTGATGTGTTGCCATTCTGCAGACCTTTGAATGGAAGCAAGATGCACCAACTGCTGTGTAACATGTTACACTTGAGTGTTCAATACCCATTTGCAACATTTAGTGTGAGTGTGTATGCAAAACAGTGCGGTTGGGAAGGGATTGAATTCCGCCCCGACTCGTACAGAACACCTGTCTGCTTCATGTCTGCGTTCTCACGCCATGTGTTCTTTTTCATTTTCCTCCTCATGTGCCTAAGCTCTTAGTCAACTCTGTGTGTGCACGCGCCTGTGTGTTTGTATCTACTTCTGTGGATAGATGTGTATATTGGTTAAAAAACAGCAACTTTATTAATTTTGGCCTTCTAATTGGCCCCAGACTTGGACTGAATGTTGATTCCTCATCTTTTTCTTCTCCCCACTTTTTCTTCTGCTGTGTCATAATTAGCCACTCTGGTCTTACTGGTGCTTCTGTTATCTCTGGTATAATTTAAGCATTTGGAAGCATGTATTTCCCATGCTGACTGAAACAGCGTAAAAAAAATCAAGAAATTCCAGCTCTAATGCAGGAGAACGAGTTCTCGTGTTACAAAATACAGCAAAATGCACAGTAATAAGCAAAAGCTTGTTAATCTGTTAAAAAAGAGGATCCTCTCATCCCATAAACCTGGGTTTTCGAAACAATAATGGAAACTTTATAAGTGGATTAAATGTTAACGTTTTAATGTACTGTCCAGAAAGGCTTCTTTAAAAAATAGAGCAAATGTCTGAAACATTCATTGCTTCATTTACTCATCCACTATGATGATAAAGAAGGAAAAAACTGTTCAAGAGATCCTAAGGCTCCAAGATGAGACGAGATCAATAAGAAGGATAGATTTCTGTCATCAAATATGTGCTCAATCAATATTTTTTTGTTGTTAAAATGTTTTGAACATCTGATGGAATTAGTGGTTCAAAAGATTAAAATATCAGACAGTTGTTCTGCCAGAGAGGATTTTCTGCTCTAACGTTGGCATCGTGTACCTGAGGATGTGGCTACCTTTGTGAATTTGGCTATTGATCGATTCACAGAATTATTGCTAAATGCATTAGCAACTAGTCACAAAGAGATTAGATAAGGATAAAGGTTGGGGAACAACAGCTTCTTCTGATTGGAGGCTTTCAACTGCAGTTCAAATCCCAGTATCCAGGAGATGTATACTGCTGTAATGCATATAACAATGTGTGTGCGTGTGTGTGTGTGTGTGTGTGTGTGTGTGTGTGTGTGTGCGAGCGAGCGCACGGGTATGCACGTGTGCATGCATTTAGTCATCAAAATAATGAAGGTATGCTAAGTGATTGCATGTTGCTTTTTTAGCAACATATTATCACTGAGATTGTGACATAATGAAGGATGGGCTAACACACTCACACACACACGCACACACACACCCACACACACACACACACACACACACACACACACACACACACACAAAGACACGCAGAGGCCTAATAGAGAGGGTTTGGACCTTCATCCCAGTGCTGGCAGTTTCATCCCGTCCTCCCCAACTGCTGTAACAGTCAGCATTCACCTTTGATCAGGACCTAAAATGGCAGCACTGGCTCGGCTGACATGTCAGACAGCTGCCAATTAGATGAGCTCAGCCTCAGGCGACTGGATTCCAGCCTAGCAGCTACCCAGATTGTTTTCAGCACAGACGACGGCGGCGCAAGAAGATTTCCACCTTCTCTCTAATAACGGCTTCTGATGTTGGAGGCGCAGATTTGTCCAAAGCTGCTTGAAAATTAATATTTATCATTGCCAAGTGGGTTTGTACATAAACTGATGGGCGTGTACACTTCAGATGTGTCATTTTTCCGCTCTCCAATGCTCATAAATTATTCTGCTGGGCCAGATATCCCCATGTTGGATGAAGTCCATGTGTTTCAAAATCCCCACCACTCTGTCACCTCCAAATGTGGCTGCTGTCAGCACCAATACAATACAAGGCTAAAACAGTGTGAGATTGTAAAGCATCTATTTTTCTGGTTTGCACTTCGTGTTTGCAGTGAAACCTCCACAGTAACCCGTAGAGGGTAACATTGAATAAAATAACATTTAAAAAAGATAATGGTATGTGCATACACAAAAGAAGAGGTTTCAACATTTCCATGTGATTGAATACCCGCAACCTGTTGGACCAGCTGTCTACAGAGTGGACCTGATCCGAGGGCCGTTGCGTGGCGAGAGTGCAGAGGCATTCACTCATTCTTACCTTGTAATTCAGAAGCCAGACATTGTATTTCAAGCTTGTTAACTTGACCTTTTGGATTTGCTGGCGGCCAAATTAGCCATCAGCTGCAGCGATGGCTAGAGAAGTGGGACTTAATATGTTACTTATGCCACCTTGCTGGGACTTCATCCTCTCTGCTCTGCTATGATTTCTCAGCAGGGAGGGGGGAAAGCATATATGTTGTAAAGAAAACCCAGCAGTAGTGTTTTTGCCCAGAGGACTAAAAGATAGAGCTTGATTCTGAGAGGAACATTATCTGCGCCCAAATAACATGTTAGCCTGACCTTTCAGAGCCATTTGTGGCTAAAGAGCCTAAAGCTACAACAGTGAAGTGAGCCATAGACAGGAATATTATAAAGCCTTTCAATATCCATCTCACAGATTTAAGGTCTTACCCTAACGCTTCTCTCCTCATGTGTGTGTTGGGCCATATCATTTCAAAATGATGCTCGTGTGGGGATGTGAACACAAGACAAAAGGTCCCAAATAAAATTAAGAAGCGACACAAGGAGCAACTAAACTAACAAAAGCTTTAAACACTAGAAATATGAGGAGATAAACACAGGGATAACAAGAGGAACACAAACGGAATGAAAGATTAATGTTTCGCAAGAAAGGACACGAGTGATAAAGATGAGATCTGGAAACAAGTAACTGATGATATGACACAGAAGGGAGGTGAGGGAGCAGTGTGAATACGCAAGGGTGGAGAAGTCGCAACAAGACGCAAGTGGGGAAAATTACAGCAAGCAAGGACAGAAGGACGACACAAAGGGGACAGAAACAAAGAAGCACAACAGAAAATGAAAGAAGCAACACAACTGTAATCGTACGGAAACACACTTATTACAGCAAAGGAATTCTTTGCACTCTTGCCCAATATTAACAAACCCAACGTTCCTTCATGTGGACTCACATCAAAGAACCAACATAGGAAAACTCCAAAACGGCGGACTGATTTTTAAAAACGTTTAAGATGGCAGTCAACCAACAACTCATTGGAAAAAAGGAAAAACTAGCAGTATTCCACACCTCAGATGGTGTTTGTGCTCAACATATGTACACAACATCACAGGGGTCAAAAACACATTTCTAATAGCGAAGAATACACATTTATAAATATGGATTGTAAAGGTATACTTCGCCCTCTCGGCTTTTCACACAACTACCCTGAGGCAATTCATCCGTCCACTTTGTCCAAAAACAAAGACAACTTTTTTTTTTTTATCCAGACTTGTGTTTATTAAGTATTCCCTTATTGATTCTACTTAAAAAGGGGCATAGAGAAATTTTATTTGTATTGCAGCTACAGATTAGCCTAAGAATTTAAATGAGTCCTCATCTTTACTCTATTTACTTGGCTTGTTTCACTATTCCCCTGTGTTTACACAGTGATCCTTTGGTTCTGTAAAGGAAGTGTTTGTTTGTCTGCTTACTATACACATATGCAGTGCGCGTCAACCTGCCATATATGTAAAGTGTGTAATGTGTTTACGTCTATTTAAACCCTTTGTTAAAAAGCACGACCCCGGCAGTGTCTGACTGCCTAATGATAGCGCGCGCTCCATGAAAAATGTGTTGCTCATGTAAAGACGCAGCGAGTGAGCGGTCAGGGACCATGCGCTAGGAGGTTCACCCACTTGATATGCGAACGCTGCGGCTGCCGATGTGCTCCTTCCCACTCGGAGATCAATACCTGACTGGGAGCAGAAGGCAAACTTTACCCCAGGCAAGTACATAATCAATAGCCATGTGGGTTCTCGCTAATTAAACTGCCACATTAATATATCTCTCACTGAAAGGTACCTCTGGACAGGAAGGGTGGAGGAGAGGTTGCCAAGGGGGAGATGATGAGATCGGATGGAGGAGAGAAAACATGGATGACAGTCCTAGAGAGATGCAATGGCAGCACCACCAACATTTTCCTTCACAACGACACACTGTGTCTGATGGGTTCAGACTGTGTGGAAGAGTTGGGACGCGCAGAAAACCGCAGAGGAATGTGATGATTTGTTGATTTTGACACGTTTCTTGGAAACATAGTAACCCCCCCAAGAAAATTCAATACTGTATGTATCTCTCACTGTCACAACAGTACACAAGTATTATATTCTACATTTGTCCGACATTTATTGATTTTTTTGATGTGATGCAGTGGTGAGTACTCAGAAGTTCTTGGTTTCATTACAAGCTCAGGTGCTTCCAATCTGGGGTTCACGGTCCAAAATATGTACATTGGATGCTTGTTGTGAGTGCAATGTGCCGGTTGTTTATCAGGATGTAATTCTGCCTCTCTCCAGATGAATGCTGGGATAGACTCCAGCTCCCCCCGTGACTGAATTTAGGGGGGGAAATGCGTTAAACAGGCGTAAATGAGTTCAATGAGCTAGTTTGCAATGAAAATCAAAGCAATGAAATTTGTACCTGTGATGAACTAAGGTTTTTAAATGAATAATTGTTTATAATTGAGCATGCATTTCCGCCCTTATGAAATCATTTTTGGATGTTTTTGTCAAAAATGAAACAACTACAGTATACAAATGGCAGAATGCATTTGATCATGGGAATCAAGGCTGGAAATTCCAAGTTAGCTCTAGCAGATAAGAATATTGTCAGAATAGCTGCTCAACACATGCCTGTTGTGAGAGCAAGGCTCATTTCTTCTCTCGTTTATGTACCTTATTTATGACATCATATATTGCCATAATTACAAAAGATGTAGGACTCATGGGAAAGAGATGTGGAATGTGGAATAATCAATATCATAGCAAAGCAGAATCTTGGTAGATCTATGACTTTTGTGTTGTTTTTAAGTATTGTGTAAGATTATATTTTTTTTTTCATAGATTATCCTTGTATACTGAAAAAGAGTACATGTTTTTGTCATGAATAAACATCTATAAACTGAAAATTCAGCTATGGGCTTGTGCCTGTGCTTCTATAAAAGTTTGGAAGCAAAACCAACTACCGTAGATTAACTAATTTCTTTCAAAATGTATTTTTTAAAGGATAACAATAATTATCTAAACTTTTGTTCATTTTGTTGATATCCTTTTCATCACAGCACCAACTGCAAAAACACAGATATAATCTCTCTCTGTTGTGCATAGTAAATAATAATGAAAAATATTTGTGATTAAAGATAAAATCTTCTGAATCTACTAGACAGACTGCAGTGGCTTGAGTGAAGGAACGTACTGATGAGAATAGAATGGAGAGTGGTCATTAATGATTAGAAATAAAAGGGAGCCCCAGCCTTGTGAACAAGGGGGAGGAGGAAATATGAGACAAGGATCAGGGAGAGCAGTCAAGAAAGGAGAGGTGATGCCAGCTCAGTGTAGAGCAGGTGAGGTGGTGGAGGAGGTATTAATATGTAATTTATTGATGAGGGATAGAATATGCGGATGGAGCAGAGTGTAGGCGAGGCGAAGCCTGCGTGTCGTGGAAGTCCCTTACGCTAGCAGTATGCGCCTTTCCATTTACGCACTTCATACATACTAATACAAGAACACACACATACACACACTCCTTGCAGCTATCCCTCACTTCCTCTGCTTACCTCCCGCTCCACAACACTGCTGGGAGCTAATCTGGATGTTGGCCTAAAAACTGCGTTTGTGTTTCAGGGCACCGCACAACACTTCAGGGACTGTTCGACATTTTTTGCTCAGAGTGAGATGTCAGTCTCACACACGTACTTTAACTATGGAGACGATTAGCCTAGTTTAGTATAAAACCCAGAGCAGAGGGAGATGGGAGCTCTCCTTGATTTGCCTAAAATAAAAACAAACCCAATACAGAGATATCTTCACAGTTACAGAAGGTGGGTTGGTGCATTTTCCAAAATGTCAAATTCTTAATTTTTAACAGTTGCCTTCTAATTTAAGATGACAACTTGCGTCATTTGATTATGTCAAACGTCTTTGCAAATGTCTTGTTGACCCATTTACATAATTATTTCTCTACTAAAAATTAAACTTTTAAGCGTAGCTTTCAGATTATTTTCATTGTTATGACACCTGACACGGGCATTTAACACATTCAGCTTTGAGTGCCTGCAATATCAGGAACCAGTTCTTTCTTTGGGTTGGCATAACACCTAATTAGTCTTCAAACTCAAATGTCAATGTCCAGTATTTTTAAAAAAAACCACAGGATGCACTTTTTTAAAAAGCAAACATAATCATTTTAAACAGCATTCATTTATCACTGTCGCCTGGAGCGACCAGGGCCCCCTGCTGTGGAACCAGCTCCTTGGTATAGATACGATAGCCTGCCACCCTTGTTATTTTAAAAGATAAGCTGAAAGATAAGCTTTTCTCTCTTTCTCTCACTTTCTCCATCCATCCATCCATCCATCCATCCATCCATCCATCCATCCATCCATCCATCCATCTATCTGAAGGTATCACTTGCATATTGACATATTGCATATTTAGTTTTCAATCTTTACCTTCAAGAATCAGAAA
This sequence comes from Takifugu rubripes, assembly GCF_901000725.2. Taxonomy (NCBI): domain Eukaryota; kingdom Metazoa; phylum Chordata; class Actinopteri; order Tetraodontiformes; family Tetraodontidae; genus Takifugu; species Takifugu rubripes. The sequence goes on from NC_042289.1 coordinate 1,066,843, forward strand.
AAGTAGACCCCACCCCCGTGAGGGTCTCTATATTCCTGCTCAAGGTTGTTTTTACTGTTCAACTCTTTTTTTTTTCTTGTCACTATTGCATGTTTGGAGGTCAGCCTCTGGGTTTATGAAAAAACTGCAATTCAAACAAAAGCTGTTTGAAAAGAGTTAAACTGAATTGAAGTGGATTAGCTGGCATCAAAAAAGCAAGGCTGTCGCTGGTAAAATAAGTGTCCTTCATAAGTTCCTCGAATTCAGTCAGTAGCTGTTCATGTCTTCATGCATGGTGTTCATCACAAGGAAAAGATGAGAAAAAGGAGAAAAAAGGTAGCTGTCTAAGCATGGTGGCGGTGCGAGTATGAATGGGTGTGCAGACTTGTAATGTAAAGGAGTTTGACGGAGAATCTCTTTAAGGAGAACTTTTCACAAACAGGACATGTAGTCTTTACATGTAAGTCTTATGCAACTCTTTGGTTACTTTAAGGCAAAACACTCAAACTCAAACAAAATTAATTTGTCACCTTGAATTATCTAAGGGAACAAAGAGGACTTGTGCCTGAAAAAAAACAACAAAAAAACCCCTGATGATCTACAGTTTGGATTAATTTACAGATGATGGAGGCTTATCTCACACTACCAGACTGCATTGTCATGCAAAGTGTCAGGAGAGCGCAGGAACTGTAATCACGATCATGTCTGATTAAACTTCACAAATGGGAGACAAAAAGAGGCATGGAAGGGAAAAAAGGGAGGGAAGAAGGCACCAAGCAGGCGAGGGGGAGGCTGCTAATTGATTAGCTACAGAGAGAAAGTCAGAAGCTTCATTTGCCAAAGTGCTGCTGGGCATGAAGCCTCAGCACTCCCATTGCCACCACCCTCCACTGCCACAGAGGAACAGAGGCAAGACACAGGCAATTGATACACTCCGTAAGGCCTTATCAGGACCGCTGTGATCAGCCGAACCTCCAGGCCTGTTCTTGCAGTTTAATACTGCTGCAGACACAGCTTGTGTGTGTGTGTGTGTGTGTGGGTCGGCTGATAATGAAAATTCTTATTTAAATCATTAACACTCGCAGTTTGCAGAAATATTTAGGTGTTATAATAATAAAGTGACACTGTCTTCTGTGTCTGGAGTGTACAGAAAATATGAAATAAAGGAATAAAAGCCAACAATTACATGTATTTGTTTGTTGCCGTGACATTAATTATTATGTTAGTTGTGTTACTCATTCATTACCATATCTAATAAGTATGATTGGGGCTATTGTGATGAATTACCCACAAAACATGTGATTTGACACTGCACGTCTTAAAGGAGTCTAGATAATGAGAAAATGGTCACGTCAACTGGACATCATTCACATTCTTGCAGACATTTCTCTTATCCCTTTCTTAAGTCCAGTACTGAAGAAGCCTTTTGTGTAACAGGTGAAACGTTGCCATGAATCTTAAAAAAGTCCAGTTGATTTCCACATAAAACACTCGCAACTACCTGAGCTGGATGGATGCAGCGACTTCAAGAGGGAAGACTCCTGCTTTGTCCTGCTGAGATCGAGACTTCAGTCACATTCGCACCTGCAACGTTTTTTTCATTGGATCCTGCTGCCAAAGCAGCCGCTGAGGCATTTCAGGTCAATTTTTCAGTCTATTATGGTTGTATTTTCATCAAATTACAAGACCTGTTGCTTTTGATCATGAATGTACCCACACCAGACTAATATACAGAGGATCCACTATTGCCAGCATAGGACAAAGAAAGTGAGACAAGGGCAAGCAATCATCCACGCTAACATGCACACCTAAGGTCAAGTCAGAGAAGCCAGTTCACCTAGCGTGCACACCAACAATATATATTCATAAATAAAGCCATTTAATCTGAATCTATACTTCCAGCGTCCTCGGTCTCGAGTTCAATCACTTAAATGACGTTCTGCTGAAGAGATTACTGTAGACAAAGACATAAATTACCGCTGCGTGTCATCCAGCTGTGATTGATAGCCTTTTTATGAGCAGAGAATTTAAATGCTGTAAGTAAAAATGTCTCTGCTACATCAGATAATCAGTCCTTTAAAGTTTTTTTTTTTTCAGGATTAGATGACTTGCGTCGATAACCACAAACGTTCAAGCGCTTCGAGATATGGTTGAAGAGAGGCGACAGATGCAATGATACAATACCAAAATAATAACGCTAACAATGTTAATTCAAAATTAAGGTGTGTGATTTTTTTTTATTAAAATGTATCTATTCTATTTACTCAATACATCATTTTAAGGTTGATAATGTAACCTAACATTTAGTATCAGCCTTATAATTAGACTATACATTCTTCTCCCTTCCCCAGTTTCCACTTCCACAAGAGTTAAGCAGCCAAACTGTTCTACACCAAAACTGCTTTGTAGGTACGAGAATAAACGTGTCATCCATTATTTTTTATTATTTCCACAATTTTAAACCTAGGTGATGTTTCAATGACAGTATTTAAGCTCAGTATTTAACACATCTAATTAGGAAACCTGATTTAAACTGCTTAATGGTCACTATAAAAACTCTATAAGTTTAAAAAGAAGTTGAATGATTGCTGGAATTTCCGAAATGAACAATGCTAAAAGGGCACTTTTCTAGTCATCTTCATCCACTCAGAACATTTATATTGTATATTACAGGTGAGAGACCCTTTCATTCTCTTATTTACACACTGATGGCAGAAAAACCAATCAGAATTTGGAGTAACCATTCATGCACATTCAGACACCAACCAAGTATTCCTTCTAAACCAGTTCCACATGTAGTATCCATGTCGGGTATCAAACCCATGACCTCTGATACGCTGGCTTATGCTGCCCCCATGACCCTCAACACAAAACTCTCGCAGCATAATGACCAGTTCTGTCAGGTCATGCTAAAGCAGATACAGTAGACATTGGAATGACTGACAAAGTACCAAATAACCAACTCATCTGTTGGTCTGAATCACTACTTGTGTTGTAGAGTCTTTGGTAGTGAAGTCGCCAGCTCCTGGTGTAGAGGGAAGGAGAGGAAGATGTTTGTATATCAGCATATGGCTTCCTTTACACCACAGTGACAGCAGCTGCATTATCATTTCCACCCACGCACCTTCCTCACAATAGCAATGTTAATATTACCACCTTATGTAATGGTGGCTTTGAGC